>NC_057795.1:416517025-416611938 GCF_018294505.1 Triticum aestivum | reverse complement strand
GAAGAAAAGCAATGAACACCGAAAAAGAAACAAATAAAAGTAACAAGAAATAATGGAAACAAAGAAAACCCCAAAAAAAGTTAAACCAAGAAAAACGAATAAAAAGAAAGAAAGAACAATGGAAACCGAGAAAGAAATTAAGGAAATGAAGAGGTCATGGAAAAAAGATAGAAAACAAGAAAACAATGAAAACAAAGAAAAAAACAAAGAAACTGGCGAAATAGTAAATAAAACAGAAATACCAAAGGAAATTGTAACGAAAGGAAAAAAGGAAAAAAGGAAAAAGAAAAAGAAAAGAAAGAAAGAGAAGAGAAAAGAAAACCAGACCAATCAATGAAGAACCCACAATCGATCAAAGGAACTAAAGCCATCGAACAGAAAAAAAAAATACTGAAATAGGTCAGTCGAGAAACGACAAGGAAAGAAAAACCTTCAAGCTAGACGAGATGTATACTCGCTATGAGCAAGATATAGCTCTCACATTGTAACTTGGGAGCGACTTGGGCGTTTCCTATTTGGCGCTGCAGGCGCCAGTTATAGCTCATTTTGCTAACGGGCGCCTGCAGCGCTGCGAGCTGGGCTGGCCCATCTACTTTTTATTTCTGTTTCTTCAAAACAAAAAAATGGTGCAGATTGTACTCCGACTCGAACCAGCTACATCCTGATTTGAACTATAGTGCATAGACCACCCGACCATCAAGCTTCACGTGATTAAGCTTATCTTTCCTTCTTTTGTTCCTTTCCTCTTTTCTTCTTCTTCTTCTTCTTTTTCTTTTTTCTTTTTCATTCTTCCTGGTTGGCGTACTTTCTTTTTTTAAATGGACGTACTTTTTAGAATTTGTGAACTTATTTTCAAATTCAATGATCTTTTTGTCAAATTGATGAACTTTTGTTTCCAATTTTGATGAACTTTTGTTTCTAAATTAATGAACTATCTTCAAAATCGATGAACTTTTTTCAAAATTAGTGAACTACTTTTCATATTTGACCAAAAAATTCAAAATTGATGAACTTTTTGTTCAAAATCGATGAACTTTTTTCAAAGTTGTGAACTTTTTTAAAAATCTATGAACTTTTTTCAAAGTTGTGATCTTTTTTCAAATTAGATGAACTTTTTTCAAGTTTTATGAAAAAAAATCCGATTCGAAGAACTTTTTTGAAAATTGATTAACGTTCTTTCAAATTCGATGAACCTTTTTCAAATCGCTGAACTTTTTATCAAAATGGATGAACATTTCTCAAATTCGGTGAACAGTTTTCAAATTCCATTATTTTCTCTGTTCAAAATCTGTGAACATTTTTCAAAATTTGATGATCCTTTCTACCAAAAGTCGATGAACTTTTTTGAAAAATCAATAAATGTTTTTCAGGTCTGTGAACTTTTCTTCTAATATGAAGAACTTTTTTCAAAATGGCGATCTTTTTACCAAATAAATCAAAACAATTAAGTCGTACAATAGATGAATGGTTATGTGCAATAAAATAGCATTGCTCCCTTGTTATTAGCGATTTGCCTCTGGTAGAAATCAAAAATGGTAAGTAGCTCGTTTGGCTAGTGGCACCGGTTTGTGAAGTTGATGTGTTGAGTTCGAAACCTGTAGGGAGCAATATATTTTTGCGTTTTTTTGACGAGCTTTTTGCATTTCACGACTGCACGTTTCGTGGGCCGGCCCAGCACGGGACGCTTCGGGCGCCAGGAGCGCAAACGGGCGCCTGCAGCACCGTATAGGAGCTCCCACGGCAGTGTCTCACCCGCAGTGAGACACAAGGACGTCTGGAAGCAACTAGTTAACGAGCGCTCCTTCGGCAGCCTCGCAACGATCAGCGCCACTTGACGCGTTCTCAGCCATGCGCCACATGTCGCGCTCTGGGCGCTTCCTTCGGCTTTTTTAAACGGGGTTTTTTCGGGGGTTTTCGACGTTTTGGTTTTCCCCCAGTCTTTGTTAGCTTTTCGATAAAAAAATCGGGAAAAAATTTTGCACAAAAAAACGCGTTTTTTTCTCTTTTTTGGGAGTCACGGTTTTGCTTTCACGAGAGTCACGGCCGTGCCTCTCGGAAAGGAAAAAACAAAATGCGTATTCTGTTTTTTTTCTTTCGCGGGAGTCATGGTTTTGCTTCCGCGAGAGGCACGGTTGTGCTTTCGCGAGAGTCACGGCCGTGCCTCTCGGAAAGGGAAAAACAAAACGCGTTTTCTACTTTTTTTATTTCACGAGAGTCACGGTTTTGCTTCCGCGAGAGGCACGGTTGTGCTTTCGCGAGAGTCACGGCCGTGCCTCTCGGAAAGGGAAAAATATGTGTTTTCTGTTTTTTTTCTTTCGCGAGAGTCACGGTTTGCTTTCGCCAGAGGCACGGTTGTGCTTTCGCGAGACTTACGGCCGTGCCTCTCGGAAACGGAAAAAAAATGCGTTTTCTGTTTTTTTTCCTTCCATGATAGTCACGGTTTTGCTTCCATGAGAGGCAGGGTTGTGATTTCACAAGAGGCACGGGCGTGCCTCTTTCGGAGAGGGAAAAAACCGTGCTCCTGGTTCGGTTTTTTCGCCCGGTTTTTTGTGAAAAAAAGTTCGTCAAAACCTATCAACACGGGATCTAGTTTTGAAGATCTCGACACGAGAAATCCAATGGTGAAAACAGTTCAAGATTTGAACGCATAATTTGAAAGATAAAACGTTTTGAATAAATAAATCTACGAAAAAGGAAAACTCACGGGTTGCGACAAATGGCACGCTCCATGTGCACCACTTGTCGCGACCTGGGAAGCTGAAGTGTTTTTTGAAACGAGTACTCCTTAATTCCTTAATTAGTGATTTCGAGGACGTCTTACCTCCAGGACGCCCTACATGGGCCAGCCCATAGTCAAGCAGCTAAACGTACAACAGGTTTTGTTCGTTGTTTTCGGTCATTTTTTATGTTTTATTTTTGTTTATACTATAAACATGTTTATGCGTTGCGATGAAAAAAAATAAAATATCACATGATACTAGTCCAATATGCAGGGCATGACTATCAGGTTGTGCACATGTTGCGATAGAAACAGTGTTTTATCTATCAAGCCGGGCAGAAGCCTATTTTCAAATGAATTGATAAAACAACTTTTGAAAACTATTGAGTTCACGTTCACCATAGTGTTTTCCAGCGTGAAACCGTCATAATGCCTTGCACACCTAGACGATGTTATCCTTAACTCGGTTTGGCTTTCATGAAAATTGCTACCGAGGTCGCAACATATGTGAACATATGCCCCGAAGAGATACTGTTTTTTAAAAGGACAATGTGGAATACCGAATACTTGACGATAGTATCACGACTTGATTTCGTAAGACATCACCCTGAAATATTCTATGGTCGGGCAGTTTCGTAGTGTATGGACCCTTCTTGACCTAGGCTGATTATTAATCATCCACCTCACACTGACCTAGCTATATAGTACTCCCTTCGTTCCTAAATGTAAGTCTTTGTAGAGATTCCATTAGGTGAACTACGTACGGAGCAAAATGAATGAATCCATACTTAAAATGTATCTATATACATCCGTATCTAGTTCATAGTAAAATCTCTACAAAGACTTACATTTAGGAACGGAGGGAGTATATGATTTGTTCCACGGTTAGTAAAAACATATATGGAACAGTGCATGGACGCAAATTAGATCTTTTGTTTCAGCTAGCTCCATCATGCTCTCTCAATGTGCACTCATTATCTTCGGGGTTTTAAAATGTTCTCCGTTAGTTTGGAAAAGTTCAAGAGTGTAGAATTTTTGATAGCGTAATTTTAAAAGTGTCCACGCGTTTTTAAAATGTTCACGCATTTCAAAAAGAATGTACTTCACATTTTTCAACAAATTTGTGCAATGCAAAATAAAAGCTCATTTAGTTCAGAAATATGTTTTGTATCATTCAAAAAATGTACTTTACATTTTAAAGAATGTTCTAGCATTTCAAAAAAATTGTGACATTTAAAAAAAAATACAACGTAAAAAATTGTACACATAGTTTTAGAAAAAAATTGTGTCATTTATATAAATGTCCGAACGTGTATTTGAAATGGTTTAACACTTACTTAAAACTATATTCAAAAGTATATTTAAAAAATGGTATTCATGTGTTTGGGAAATGTGAAACATGTATAAAAATGTTCACAATTTCAAGAGAAGTTGCAGTTTTAAAATATTAACATTTTGCTAAAACACTTGCACTTTCTGATATATTTTTAAAACATGAACTTTTTTAGATTTTCTATAATTTCAAATAGTTGTTTAAAATATAGAAGAAGAAAAGGAGGTTATTAAATGAATGATTTTTTTAAAAACTCGAAATAAACTAGCAAAGAAAAAAGCAATAAAACAAACAAATGACGGATCTAGAACTTCTAAAAGATTCCCCAAACCGGCTAGGAACCTTCTAGTTCCCAAAACCGGAACTAGAATCTGCTGTGCCTAGTGCTAATGGGTCGGCCCATCTCTCGGTCGACCGGTCGCTCGGTTGGGAGAACATCCCACAGTTTGACACAGTAAGCATGACATATTGATTAGCCCTATTAAAACATGCGCTGATTTAACGCATCGCTTCTTCGTGTCCATGCGACTTTTTCCCTTTCGTGTTTGGTTTTCAACTTTTTTGTTGTTTTGCATGTTTTTTTATTCTGGATAGGTTTTTATATTTAAACATGGCATTGAATGTTTTTCATTAGTTATATTTTTTTATGATTTTCTTAAAATGTTCCAAATCTAAGAATGATTGTGAATTTTCAAGAAAAGCATTGAATTTTGTTAATGTTTGCGAATTTAAGAAAAAAATATCATAATTTCAAAACACGTAAATAACTTGTAAAAACATTCACAAATTTATAAAAAGGTCACATATTTAAAACATGTTCATGAATTATAAAAATAACCGCAAATTGACAAAAACGTTCATAGATTTCAAAAAAGTCGATGAACTAAAAAATGAACACAAATATAATAAAGAAAACCAATAAATAGAAATAAAAAATGACTAGAATCTAAAGGGGGGCATGGACCAACCCGTTACTAAACAATGCTTCGAGGGGTTTTCTTGATGCAACTCGAGGGGAAGAAGTGCAAACTACACTTGCAAAAGACATGTTGTCATGTGAAGCATGGGAAAAACATGGTCTCGATCCGATCATCGTTATTGAGCAACCAATGCCAACTTATTGGAACAATATCTATGAATACTTCGATGCATGCAACACAAGTGGCATCTATAAGCTTCGCCTCCAACATCAATGGGCAATTGTATCATGGGAGTGTCAAAAGTGGTCACCTTGCTTGGCACGACTTCAACACGAACCCAAGTGCTACAAATGTCAAAGATAGGGTGATTATTGTTCAACTTCATCGACTATTTTCTTCATCTCTTAGGGATTTATCTAGTAGGAGATGATAGCCTTTTGATGGATTGGCGGCTAACTTCTTTTGTCACTTGTGGTATGTAGCTCAACATTTGCATAATAACTGTTCAAAGACTGAGGGGGAAAGGTAAAACATTCACTTTGAACAATTGTTGCATGGAGATTGAAAATGAGAAGTGGAAGAGCTACGTGAACAATGATTTCCAAGAAGAGCTTGGTTGGAGAAGCAACACAAGGTGATGATGATGATGACAACGCCGACGACGATGCATCAAGTGGCGAGGATGGGAAAAGAAGCCACATTCCCAACTCGGTTGCTCCTAAAAAGAGGCCTGGTGAAAGAAAGGACGATAATGAGAAATTGAAGAAGGGAGGAGATAATGACGTGAAGGAATCACTGGACACCAGCATGACTATAAGAAAGGAGATGGTCGAAGAAACAAAAATATTGATGGCCAAAGAAATGGAGGAGCGGAGGGAGGCCAGGAAAAGGAGGAGGACGGTCGAGAGAGGAGCACGGGGGGCAAGGGGAGGAAGGCGGAGGTTGAGGAGATGAAGGTGGCATGGAAGAAAGAATCAAAGAGCATTGAAAATGACAAAAGAAACATGTTCATGAACACAAATTGGTCTTAATGTGAAGGCAAGAGCATATTTGGAGATTTTGTCGCGATCAAGTGTTGGCGATGAGATCTATGGTAGGCTTCATGGGTGGCATGAGAGGATGCATGGATGCCATGGTGACAATGGTGCCTATGACGACAATAGATGCATGGGTCACAATGGTGCCAATGATGGAAATGAAGAGGATGCGAGCACTAGTGGGGAACGTATCCGGTGCACACAACCTTATGGTGCTACGAGTGCACAAATCGCACATAACGTACATCTATCGTTTCACCAAATATTCAGATACAAATTAGACCTACAACTCTAGAAACAACAAAAATATATATTCAAACATTGTTATGAATAATACACTCTTTTTAGAATGGGTCATAAATTTGGCCCATTAGCATGGTAACTGCTGAATTTGTTGTTTCTGTTTCTCCAGCTGTAATTCAATTATTATTTCTGGTGACATGGTAGACATATGTTATGTGCACACACCAAATTATTTCAGAATTTTTAAACACCCATACAATGATTTTGGATGGCTGGTGCACTGGTAGCAGCACAAGGCCAGATGTACCGGATAAGCGTTCCAGTGTGGTCAGTCCAAGCCGGAGTGAGATTTCACTGCAAGTAGTGTATCCGTAGGCAGTAAGCACGCGCTCACCTTCATTTCTGCGGCACTCCCCCTCTAAGCATGGACATGGTCACGGCCGGCCGCGCGTGAACCTGCCCGTCTTTGTCCAGTGCAGCAGAATGGTGATGATCAAAGACGGAACGGGGCGTGCGAGCAACCGACAGCCCTGCCGTGACCCGCGCTCCCGTACGTCCGATCGGGATCGCGCGTACCCCCGTTTCCCGCCACTTCCTCCTGCCCGCCTACCCAACCACCCCTCGTCCCCACGCCCTGCTTCAACCAATTCGCCTCGCTCCCGAGGCGGCAACTGCCACAACTGCGCCGCTGAGCGCTCCGTAGGCCTAGCCGTGCCGTGCGCGGTAACAAAATCCACCTAATCAACGCGTTGCTAGCAGTAAAAACTGTCACGCAAGATTCAAATCAAATTAGTAAAGATTTACTAGATCACCAGCAAAAGAGGTGAAGCGATCATGGAGGGATCAGTTCACTAGCACGGGAGAAAAGAGAGGAAGGAATTATGCACCCTGTCTGATCTGATCTACTACAGCTTTTCCATGGTTCTGATTTCATGATCCGGCGGGGACCCGTTTCACGCGAAGAAGACCTGCACGGTGCCGGTGATGGGGCAGCGGCACGCGGGGCAGGCCGCGGCGGCGGCGGTGCCGGCTTGGGAGGCAGAGGCGCCGGGATCGCACGCGGCGCACACGCAGAGGTGCCTGCAGGGGAGCAGCACGGTGGTGGCCGGCCGGAGCCGGCACGCGCGGCACGGCCTGGCCGGTGGCGGGGCCACCACCTCCACCACCCTGTCAGGGTCGATGAAGCCGGACTCGGCGTCGTCCGCCGCTCCCTCGGCCTCCTCGGCGGCCTTGCCACTCCTCGCCTGCGCTGTGGCCGCTTCCTGCTGCAACTGCGCGTGCAGCGCGGCCGCCGTGGACTGGTCGGACATTGCCTTGGCTTGCCACGACGCCGCCTCCGCCCTCAGCCTGGCCAGCCGCTCCTCCAGCTCGACGCCGCGCCGTGCCGCCTTGAAGGTCTCCGCCTCCACCTCCCTGACCCGCCGCGCGGCCAGCGCCTCTGCGGCGCCCAGCAGCGAGCGGTTCTGCCGACGCCTCGTGTCGGCCAGCGCAAGCCGGAGTCTCTCCGCCTACAAAGGAAGAACGAACCCACCATCATCACAACATCCACCATGTAGATCGATCGATCGATGGCAAGGCCAAAACCAATCAAGCAAGCGCGCGGATCCTCACGTGTTCCTGGAGCAGCCGGTCGATCTCGTTGTTGTGCCGCCCGCACTGAGCGGCGAGCTCGCCGGGGAGAAGGGACGACGTCGACGACGTGCACGCCACGTGCTCCGAGCCTCCCTCGTCGAAGTCGAGCCGCAGGCCCGTCGCCGCCGGCCGCCGGTGCAGCTGCGCCAGGTGTATCACCTTGTGCCCGGGAGAACCCTGCGGCGCCTGTAGGGAGAAGAGGCGTGCCGGCGGCGCCACGGTCTCGCGCGGCCGCTTCCGCCCGTTGCCGCCATCTGCGACTGCATCGACCAAAGATGTGTGTTAGTTAATCGCCTCAATCACAACCGTCATCGAGAAGGAGAAGGTAATCAAGCAGCACGCGATGCGTCGGTTACCTCCATCTCGTCGGGAGAAATCCATGAAGAGGGGAGGATGCTGCTGCTGCCCCTGCTGCTCCAGCGACGGCGCCACCATCTCCTTGCGCGGCTCCATCGGCGCGGCGCAGCCTCTGCCCACAACCCGGACGCCCAGATCACCCATCCGGCCGGGGGAGCGATCACCTCGGAGCGGAAGTCGGGGACGGCTAAAGCAGCAGCAGCGGCGTGGGCGACGCGCAGGCGGCGAGGACGAGGAGGCGCGATTGCCGGTGGCTGCTGCTGCAACAGGGCCGCGCCGCTGCCATTGCCCCGTTCGTGCTATTTGAGGCGCGAAGCGCGTGCGTGGGGAAGAGGAGTTGGATGGGATGGCGGTAGGAGGCGCGGGGATGCGATGGATGAGAGAGTTGCGGCGGGGGGTGGGCAACGCAAACGCAACGCGACTCAACTGTTCTACCGTCCCTCTCGTCTTATCAGGGTGGCGTGGGCGTGGGCTTTCAGCTTTTGCTGGCTCCTCTTTTCCCTCGCTCTCTCCCGTGAATCGTGATGGCAACGTCAGCCTCGCCGTCGTGCCCGGCTTTCCCTACGTGCACCACCCACCTCACAGCTGCATCTGCATGCACGCCTTGAAGAATCCCCCGTCCAAAACCCAACAGCTCAAACCAAATGTTTTAACCGCTTTCCTGCGTTATTGTGCTGTTGGATCTACACGCAGATGAGTCAGATGGCCATCGACATATTGCACGTAGATTAATTTTACTATAACCGGGTCGTTGTTCTCACGTCGTATTAATTGGACATTTGGACGCTGTTCCTCGGTCCTCTGTCCAAGTAAGTAAATCTACTTCCAAGGACTCCCAACAGTGCCACGACGGCTAGTAGAGTAGGCATCGGATGCTAGGCGCTCTTGACTCTCGTGTCTTTTATTCTGTTCATTCGTTCGTTTGGTCAAGCCTCAAGCGGGCAGCATCTATCTATCTGTAGCCGTGGGCTTTCGGCGTACGGGCCGAGAGGAAAGAGACGTTGCACTGCATCCACATGACAACAGGGAGAGAGAGGGAGAAAGAAACGTCGGTTTGACGGAGGCTTCTCTGCGCTGCACGCAGCAGCCAGGGGTGAGATGAAAATGAAAAGAAAGGCCAGGCCGCAGGCGGCAGCATCGATGGTGCTCCGACTCCCAAGCAGGAAATGCAGGCAGGAAGGCAGGCAGCGAGTTGAGTATTGGATTCGGAGGCACGCACCGCACCGGCCTCAAAAGCATCGCTCCGTGCGCTCCGCCTTCGCTGTAGCCTCGGCGCACGCAAGGGACCGCGGCACAGGCCCGTCTCGAGATGCGCGAAAGGAGGAGAGACATATTGCTACCATTTTCCTTTTTCCCTTTTCAGCCACCGTCGCAAGTTCCTCCTCTCCATGTGGCATGCCGTGTTGGTCAAGGTGAGAGGTACTAGGGTTTGGAAATTTCAAAACCAATTCTAGATTCGTTTCATTGGATTTAGACGAATTTTACTGAATTTGAATTCGGATTCAATCCAGTGCAAAATTTCAAAGTAAGACGCATGCCGTGCCCTGTAAAATTACCGAAACAATGGTTTCTGGTCTGGGAGCTGCGTAGAGAAATCCCACCACGAGCAAATTTTAATTCTGGCATCGACGTTTCCATGTATACAATGCTCCCGACAAAAGAAATCGTCTATCGATCAACTCCAACACAGTCTTCCAGATAGGTTGATGGCAGCAGCAGTACCGGATTAGCCTGAGGCCGTGTGGAGTTTTCAGCTTCGCTCGAAGAATTGCGTCCTTCTCCTTCTTCGATGTGCTTAAGGTTCTTTGGGAGAGCTAGTGACGGCAGGGTCTCGCCGGAAGGATTATAGGGCAGGGGTTAGATTATATAGGAAAGCGGGTCAACAAACACATGAGGTGGTGGTGTTGGCAATGTTGGAGGTTGAAATTGTTAGAAATTAATTAATTAGAATAATTAGGGGATAATCCCTGCTATGCTGGTTGCTTTAGTTTGGCAACTGCTCCTTGTAAACCGCCTCTGTACATAGGTATATACACTCAAATCTTCAATCAATGAAACGCCTATTCCATCATTTGCTTCTCTCTCTGTTTTCACACTTTATCAGCAATGCTAGGCGCCGGTGCACCGGCGCAAATTTCAGTCGGTCGCGTCCCGTGCGTCCGATATGAAAATCCATCATTAGCTTCTCTCTCTGTTTTCACACTTTATCAGCAATGCTAGGCACCGGTGCACCGGCGCAAATTCCAGTCGGTCGTGTCCCGTGCGTCCGATATGAAAATTTCCAACCGTCAGATCCAGCCTCCCACTTCGTCTCCAACCTCCAAATTCCCACGTACCTTTGACTTTTCCCCAAAAATCAAACCAATGTGCCTCATGTGGGAGAGAGGACTAGGCAGCTAGCGCCGCCGACCCCATCCATGGACGCGCAGGCAACCACCCAGTACGAGTGAGCTCGCGGTGGTCCGTCGGCCCTGGTTGCAGCGAAAAAAATCTCAGCAAACAAAATAACTCCGATGGTTAATTGAAGCAAAAACAATAGCCGATTCCATCCAAAATTAACAATGGTTCCAGCAAAAAAGTCACACTAGCAAACCCCAAAAAGTTCAATTGTAGCAAAGGAACTAGCTGGTGCTGGTTCCAGCAAAAAAAAGTCGTCGGTGAGGGCGCGCTCCAGTTCCAGCAATATTGGGTGTTGGTTTCCAGCATGTCGTGTCGCCGGAGATGGATGTAGCAAATCCAGTCATTGGTTGTAGCTTTACCCGTTGCCCGTTGAAGCAAAAACATGGCGCTGTCGCCGACGGGCACGCTTGTCGTCGCGTGGTTGTAGCAAATTCAGCCGTCGGTGGTAACGTTTCCAGTGCCGGATGTAGCAAATCTCAGCACAGTTGTCGCCGCCACAAAATTCACCGTGGTCCCTTGCAACAAATCTGGTCGTCGGTTGTAGCACTACCAGTCACCGATTGTAGCAACGATCGTGCGGCAGAGCAGCTAGGAGTGCGCCATGACTAGAGGAGGATGGCGCATGACCATGGCGCCCACCCAAGGAGCTTGCCGGTGTCTCCCCCCTCCCCCAACCCCCACCCCACCCACCCACTCCCCCTCGATTTGGCGTGGAGCACCTCAAGGGAAGCAACAGAGTTGCTACCGGGGCCATGGAAGTACCATGTGAGAAGTTCCATGGCGTGGGCCTTGAGGTGAACGACTCTCATGGGAGGAAATGGAGCTAATGAGGTGAAGAGTTAGCTCGCCGGAGTAGCAGATCGACCAGATCAGAAAAAATGAAGGGTGTGGTGCTTGGCCTGCTACAGAGAGATGGGGAAAGGACGAGGACTGCGGCGCTGTGAAGAAAGGAAGTGGAAGAGATAAGGCAGAGATAGGGGCCACCAAATTACGTGTCGCTCGGAAAATAAAACGCACTAGGAGCGTGCGTGAGGCGGCCGACCCAAGCTTCCGCCAACTCGCCGTTCCCAAAAGTTTTCCTAATAGAAAACATAATCTAACTTTTGTCAATAGATGTTCATAATTCTATTACCATGTTTTCTCGAATATGCATGAGTGTGCATATCATATATTAAAGAAGAAAGGCGAAGAATGCCTGCACCACCAATTTACAAAGGTGTCGTTACAACGCTACTCCTCACTACTCGTCCACCGGTCTAGTCTAAGGAAGAAGGGGTCCATGTTCCCTTTAAACTTGCCAGCTATCGACCATAACCTTCCTTCAGACCTGATCCTACCTAGGAGCTCACTCATCGAGGGCGAGGCTCTGTCGAACACAATAGCATTCCGATGCTTCCAAAACTCCCACATAGTTAGTACAAAGATAGTGTGGAGATCCTTCTTCTGCCAGTTGCTCGGTGCTTGCTTACCATCTAGCCATTGGTGAATGGAGTCTTCTGATGTCGGCGTCCAATCCAGCTTGCCCAGGACCTCACAAATCACCGCCCATGTCGATCTAGCAAGCACACACGTTAGTAGTACATGATTTATTGTTTCATCCTCCTGGTCGCATAAGGGGCATGCGTCTTGATGCGGCAGTCCTCTTCGCGCAAGACGATCCGATGTCCAACACCTATCCTTGAGTGCAAGCTAGGTAAAGAATTTGCATGTAGATGGGGCCCGAGACTTCCAGGTCAGCTCCGACATGGGTTCCACTGTTGGGATCTACGGTAGGGTGCGTCGACTGCAAATTAAAATTTCCTACGCGCAGAACATCCAGGAACATGCTACGGGAGATGGATCACAGATCGTTACCACCAGACGCGCAGTGTTGTGTAGCGGAAGAAGAGTTGGGGTAGCGCGTCCGCGTGTATCGTCTCCTCCTCGTCCGATCTCCCTTGAACAGCCGGTCGTCCGATCCCACGTACAAGTTCGCCGGAGCGGCGCAAGTGCACCGCCTCTAACGGTATCCGCGCGTGCAGGAGGAACACCGTGCGGCGGACTGCTAGGTCCGATCACACAGTTGGCGGCGAGTGGAGGTGGCTATTCGCAACACATGCAAACCCTAGTGACAGTGCTGAAGCGATCAACCAAATGAGTGTGTCGCACCTCCACTTTATATAAGCGTCCGTCGCGGGCTCAACACTTGGGCCTCGCACGGACCCTAAAGCCCACAAGTCTACTCGGCCACAATCCGAATACATCTCGGATCACATCCGACCAGTGTCCTCGGATCCGACCTCATAGGTTCCTTCCCTTAAGCGCGCGACCCCTTAGGTTCAAGTCGGCTTGGTCACAGTTCGGATCACCTCCGACCTGCACGGTTGGTAGCGGCCTCTAGCAAGGCGTGCCGACCACCAAGCAGACAATGAAGCTGGTTAGGCGAACCTGTACAACGTGTCACACTTCTGTTCCCTTTGCCGCACGGTATATGTTGTCGGGCTCAAGGCGAGACTGTCATCCTTGTGCTAGCCCTACCTCTTTCTCGTTCCAGTGATGCCGACCACTATCCGGATTATCTCATAACCCTTGTCGCATGGCCATGCTTATCCTGGTCGGATCACACGAGGGGCCCAGAGTATATCTCTCCTGATCGGAGGGGCAAATCCCATCTTGCTCGACCATGTCTCACAGCATGGGACTGGACAAACCCGAAACCTACCTTTGTAACTACCCAGTCACGGAGTAGCGTTTGGTCGGCCCAAAGCAAGTCTATCACCATCCCGAGTACTTGTGTCAGCTCAGGTCTTAGGATATAGAACATATGTTGTACTAGAGACTCACAGATGACATATCACTGCGTCTCATAGTCGGGTCTGTCCAACTCGGACCTTATCTCGACTGGTCATATGCTCCATGGTCCATATTATCCGGTTAGCATCCAATGCTCCATGGCTAGTGGGACCGAGCCATCCACCGTGTCATATGCTAGTCTAGTTTGACGTGTGCCCACACGTCACTTGCGACTAGGGACAATTTAGGATGTATCATACAACACAAGATCTCACAGACAAGTCATGTACTTGCCAACAAGTATCATTGATTACATCCAAGGACTATCTTTATTCATAAACACATAGGAAATATCCTCATACATGATTGCCTCTAGGGCATATCTCCAACATCCACCGTCCGACCCCAAAACCTAGCCGCATATGCCGACCTCACCGAGAAGTGGCTGCTGGTCTCCCATGCCCAAGAAACCGAATCTGGCATGTCCACCTCGGGCTCCCACGTGCTGACTCTTGTCCATAATGCGAGGAATTCCTGCAGTGCCTCACCCCCATGATTAGGGCCTACATCCTCCGCCCAATACCCATTTTTGATGGTCGGAGCAACCATCCTCGTCGATCTGATCCGCGCTGGGATCTTGTCATCGATCTTTGGAGCAATCTCCTATACCGTCCACTGATCCTCCCAGAACAATGTATTGAGGCTGCAATGCGCTTTACTCGTCATCTATTACCATGTGTTGTCCTAAATTTATGAAGTCACTTTGCTTGAATAAGTCATGGAAAATTATACAAATATGTGCATACCCCGGTGATTGCCCTCTATCACATTGGTAAAATACAAGGCACTGAAGTCTATGTCACTATTTGTGGTTACATTGTCGTCCATCCACCAAGGTAGAAACCATAATTTATAGCAATGATTGAGTGTCAAACATTGTTGTAAGATCCACATCACATTGTGGTTGTTATTTTTTCCATAGTGACTAACTAATGTTAAACTTGCAAAGTGTATGTTTTGGCCGAAACTCTAAACTCAAACTTTTATCAAGAATAAAGCCCAAAACATTAGCAATGGTTTCATCGCATGCCCTGTATTGAAGGGTACTCCCATGTTCATTAAGGATTACCTTAGCCATGACTGTACTCCATTATATAATTTAATCCATAATATTTTTACTCTCATAAGTAAACTAAATAAAGGCATGGAAATTTCATGCAACACATGGTGCACATGCATTTTATGTATCATAAACTCTACTTAGTTATCAAACTAGCATACAATGGATGAATATCTATTTAGCTTATATTTTTTCTTAAGATAAATATGTTGCCATGAGTACATCCTGAATGATCACCCATTTGTTTTTTCAAGACCTCAAGTCTATGATAGCTCACAGTTATGTCGCTTAATCAACTTCAAGTTGAGATCCTGTGATCAAATATTTCCATATACAGATCCAGTTGAAAATCCCTTAATGCACTTTACATCTTCTTATGATGGTACTACCGATTTTCTTGATGAGGAAATATGGAATTTCTTAAAATCATTAGATTCACCCAACAGGTGCTATTCCATTATTTGAAATTCTTGCTAGCATTGAGAATATTAAGCAATTCATCGGGTCACAATATAGAACCATGAGGAATTCAAAGTAAAGTGGAGGCTAAAAGACAACCAAAGGTAGAATTACCTCTTTATAGGGAATATATCATTTTCAAACGATCACAAAGACAAATCCCAAGTTTGTCAAATGTGTGGTTATACAAACATCATACCTATGATTACCAAACCCTGGAACATATGGTCAAACTACAACACAAATCTATTACCTACTAATAAAGGGATTGGTGCTTCTGCTCGTCCATCACACATTTTTATAAAAAACCTCTCCTTTTCTGGTAATTAACCCACCGTCACCTATAAGTGAGAAAAACAAACCGTTATCTTCAATATCCTAACTCCAATTTTAACATACCATACATATATTTTGATTAGGAAAATGTGTACAAATATGAATATGATGCTTCTTTATCTATTAAACAGTCTTAATCAATAACGCATGATCCATATTTTTTTCATACCGACATCGACTTGGATTGCAAAGGAACACCTTAGCAAAGCCAAATTAAGGATGAAAGAAACCATCGATAACCATGCATGCACGCCCTTGGCAAAATCTTGCATGAAAAGGTAGATTTCTCATCTTATGCCGAGATAAAGAGATGGCTCGACAAGACCTATTGGTGTTTTGAGTCATGGTTGTTGGGCTACGGTCATGCGGTATTTTCTTCTCCCATTGCAATGCAAGGGCACTTTTGCTTGTTTATTGCAAATGATAAATCAATTAAATAGGATATATTTAAAATATTACAAATAACAACCAAAAATATCTGGTAAATGATTGTTCTCAAATCTTCATCAAAAGGAGAACCAAAAATCTAGTGCCATAAACGGATGGTGAATTCCTTTACGCTAATGATATATTTAGACTTCATGTAATCTCTTAATTATCCCAAAATATTATTAGTCTATACTTGTTATACTACAAGTAGTACGATGTCCAATATCCAATTTCTTGGACATGATACTAGAAAGTTTGAGTGTATAGTTCAATTCATACTCAAATTGTTGCATGCAAAATAATTTTCTAAATATTAATAAATTAAATATTTGGCTTGCCAGTCTTATCCATCCTGGTTTGGGGATGATAAGAAAAATATTGACTATTCTGTTGGTCACAACTTAACAAGTTGCAAAATTTCCCAAATCATCATATTTATGTGCACTACATGTGCCATAGGGGAAATTAGCTTTAAGGCACTCTCACCTTAAAATTTTGAATGGCCACTTGATACGTCCATTTTGCTGTTGGAAATATGCCCTAGAGGCAATAATAAAAGGATTATTATTATATTTCCTTGTTCATGATAATTGTATTTTATTCATGCTATAAATGTATTATCCGGAAATCGTAATACACGTGTGAATACATAGACCACAATACGTCCCTAGTAAGCCTCTAGTTGACTAGCTCGTTGGTCAACAGATAGTCATGGTTTCCTGACTATGGACATTAGATGTCGTTGACAACGAGATCACATCATTAGGAGAATGATGTGATGGACAAGACCCAATCCTAAGCATAGCACAAGATCGTGTAGTTCGTTTTGCTAGAGCTTTTCCAATGTCAAGTATCTCTTCCTTAGACCATGAGATCGTTTAACTCCTAGATACCGTAAGAGTGCTTTGGGTGTACCAAACGTCACAACGTAACTGGGTGACTATAAAGGTGCACTACAGGTATCTCCGAAAGTGTCTGTTGGGTTGACACGGATCGAGACTGGGATTTGTCACTCCGTATAACGGAGAGGTATCACTGGGCCCACTCGGTAATGCATCATCATAATGAGCTCAAAGTGACCAAGTGTTTGGTCACGGGATCATGCATTGCGGTACGAGTAAAGTGACTTGCCGGTAACGAGATTGAACGAGGTATTGGGATACCGACGATCGAATCTCGGGCATGTAACATACCGTCTGACAAAGGGAATTATATATGGGGTTGCTTGAATCCTCGACATCGTGGTTCATCCGATGAGATCATCGAGGAGTATGTGGGAGCCAACATGGGTATCCAGATCCCGCTGTTGGTTATTGACCGGAGAGCCGTCTCGGTCATGTCTGCATGTCTCCCGAACCCGTAGGGTCTACACACTTAAGGTTCGGTGACGCTAGGGTTTTATGAATATGAGTATGCAGCAAACCGAATGTTGTTCGGAGTCCCGGATGAGATCTCGGACGTCACGAGGAGTTTCGGAATGGTCCAGAGGTAAAGAATTATATATAGGAAGTGCTGTTTTGGCCATCGGGAGAGTTTCGGGGTCACCCGGTATTGTACCGGGACCACCGGAACGGTCCCGGGGGTCCACCGGGTGGGGCCACCTATCCCGGAGGGCCCCGTGGGCTGAAGTGGGAGGGGAACCAGCCCCTAGTGGGCTGGTGCACCCCCCTTGGACCCCCCTGCGCCTAGGGTTGGAAACCCTAGGTGGTGGGGCGCCCCACTTGCCTTGGGGGGCACTCCACCCCCCTGGCCGCCGCCCCCTTGGGAGATTGCATCTCCCAGGGCCGCCGCCCCCCTGGGGGCCTATATAAAGGAGGGAAGGGGGGTGGGCAGCCGCACCCTGTGTCTTGGCGCCTCCCTCCCCCTGCTACACCTCGTCCTCCTCCCGCAGCTGCTTGGCGAAGCACTGCCGGAGTCCTGCTGCATCCACCACCACGTCATTGTGCTGCTGGATCATCATCAACCTCTCCTTCCCCCTTGCTGGATCAAGAAGGAGGAGACATCATCCTCTCCGTACGTGTGTTGAACGCGGAGGTGCTGTCCGTTCGGCACTTGGTCATCGGTGATTTGGATCACGGCGAGTACGACTCCATCATCACCGTTCTCTTGAACGCTTCCGCACGCGATCTACAAGTGGTATGTAGATGCAATCTCTCTCCTATGACTCGTTGCTTAGATGAACTCATAGATGGATCTTGGTGAAACCGTAGGAAATTTTTTAATTTTCTGCAACGTTCCCCAACAGTGGCATCATGAGCTAGGTCTATGCGTAGTTCTTTATTGCACGAGTAGAACACAATTTTGTTGTGGGCGTAGATCTTGTCAACTTGCTTGCCGCTACTAGTCTTATTTTTCTTCAGCGGTATTGTGGGATGAAGCGGCCCGGACCGACCTTACACGTACGCTTACGTGAGACAGGTTCCACCGACTGACATGCACTAGTTGCATAAGGTGGCTAGCGGGTGTTTGTCTCTCCCACTTTAGTTGGAGCGGATTCGACGAAAAGGGTCCTTATGAAGGGTGAATAGAAGTTGACAAAATCACGTTGTGGTTGTTCGTAGGTAAGAAAATGTTCTTGCTAGAACCCAATTGCAGCCACGTAAAAGATGCAACAACAATTAGAGGACGTCTAACTTGTTTTTGCAGCAATTGTCATGTGATGTGATATGGCCAGAAGTTGTGATGAATGATGAATGATATATTGTGATGTATGAGATCATATTCTTGTAATAGGAATCACGACTTGCATGTCGATGAGTATGACAACCGGAAGGAGCCATAGGAGTTGTCTTTATTTTTGTATGACCTGCATGTCATTGAAGAACGCCATGTAAATTACTTTACTTTATTGCTAAACGCGTTAGCCATAGAAGTAGAAGTAGTCATTAGCGTGACAACTTCATGAAGACACGATGATGGAGATCATGATGATGGAGATCATGGTGTCATGCCGGTGATGAAGATGATCATGGAGCCCCAAAGATGGATATCAAAGGAGCTATATGATATTGGCCATATCATGTCACTATTACATAATTGCATGTGATGTTTATTATGTTTATGCATCTTGTTTACTTAGAACGACGGTAGTAAATAAGATGATCCCTTATAATAAAAAGTGTTCCCCCTAACTTTGCGCCGGTGCTAAAGTTCGTCGTTTCGAAGCACCACGTGATGATCGGGTGTGATAGATCCTTACATTCACATACAACAGGTGTAAGACAGTTTTACACATGCATAAACACTTAGGGTTAACTTGACGAGCCTAGCATTTACAGACATGGCCTCGGAACACAAGAGACCGAAAGGTCGAACATGAGTCGTATGGAAGATACGATCAACATGGAGATGTTCACCGATGATGACTAGTCCGTCTCACGTGATGATCGGACACGGCCTAGTCGACTCGGATCGTGTAACACTTAGATGACTAGAGGGATGTCTAATCTGAGTGGGAGTTCATTAAATAATTTGATTAGATGAACTTAATTATCATGAACTTAGTCTAAAACCTTTGCAAAATATGTCTTGTAGATCAAATGGCCAACGCTCATGTCAACATGAACTTCAACGCGTTCCTAGAGAAAACCAAGCTGAAAGATGATGGCAGCAACTATTCGGACTGGGTCCGGAACCTGAGGATCATCCTCATAGCAGCCAAGAAAGATTATGTCCTAGAAGCACCACTAGGTGAAGCACCAATCCCAGAGAACCAAGATGTTATGAACACTTGGCAATCACGTGCTGATGATTACTCCCTCGTTCAGTGCGGCATGCTTTACAGCTTAGAACCGGGGCTCCAAAAGCGTTTTGAGTGACACGGAGCATATGAGATGTTCGAGGAGCTGAAAATGGTTTTTCAAGCTCATGCCCGGGTCGAGAGATATGAAGTCTCCGACAAGTTCTATAGTTGTAAGATGGAGGAAAACAGTTCTGTCAGTGAGCACATACTCAAAATGTCTGGGTTGCAAAACCGCCTGTCCCAGCTGGAGATCAACCTCCCGGACGAGGCGGTCATTGACAGAAACCTTCAGTCGCTCCCACCGAGCTACAAGAGCTTTGTTCTGAACTACAATATGCAGGGGATGGTGAAGACCATTCCTGAAGTATTTTCAATGCTGAAGTCAGCAGAGGTTGAAATCAAGAAAGAACATCAAGTGTTGATGGTCAATACGACCACTAAGTTCAAGAAGGGCAAGGGTAAGAAGAACTTCAAGAAGGACGACAAAGATGTTGCCGCGCCCGGTAAGCCAGTTGCCGGGAAGAAGTCAAAGAATGGACCCAAGCCTGAGACTGAGTGCTTTTATTGCAAAGGGAAGGGTCACTGGAAGCGGAACTGCCCCAAATACTTAGCGTACAAAAAGGCCGGCAACACTAAAGGTATATTTTATATACATGTAATCGATGTGTACCTTACCAGTACTTGTAGTAACTCCTGGGTATTTCATACCGGTGCCGTTGCTCATATTTGTAACTCACAGCAGGAGCTGCGGAATAAGCGGAGACTCGCGAAGGACGAGGTGACGATGCGCGTCGGGAATGGTTCCAAGGTCGATGTGATCGCCGTCGGCACGCTACCTCTACATTTACCTACGGGATTAGTTTTAAACCTCAATAATTGTTATTTAGTGCCAAGTTTCAGCATGAACATTGTATCTGGATCTCGTTTGATGCGAGATGGCTACTCATTTAAATCCGAGAATAATGGTTGTTCTATTTATATGAGAGATATGTTTTATGGTCATGCCCCGATGGTCAATGGTTTATTCTTAATGAATCTCGAACGTAATGTTACACATATTGATAGTGCGAATACCAAAAGATGTAAAGTTGATAATGATAGTCCCACATACTTGTGGCACTGCCGCCTTGGTCACATTGGTGTCAAGCGCATGAAGAAGATCCATGTTGATGGACTTTTAGAGTCTCTCAATTATGAATCATTTGACACATGCGAACCATGCCTTATGGGCAAAATGACCAAGACTCCGTTCTCCGGAACAATGGAGCGAGCAACCAACTTATTGGAAATCATACATACTGATGTGTGTGGTCCAATGAGCGTTGAGGCTCCTGGAGGATATCGTTATGTTCTCACTCTCACTGATGACTTAAATAGATATGGGTATGTCTACTTGACGAAACACAAGTCTGAGACCTTTGAAAGGTTCAAGGAATTTCAGAATGAAGTAGAGAATCAACATGACCAAAAGATAAAATTCTTACGATTGGATCGTGGAGGAGAATATTTAAGTCACGAATTTGGTACGCACTTAAGGAAATGTGGAATCGTTTCACAACTAACGCCGCCTTGAACACCTCAGCGTAACGGTGTGTGCGAATGTCGTAATCACACTCTATTGGATATGGTGCGATCTATGATGTCTCTTACCGATTTACCGCTATCATTTTGGGGATACGCTCTAGAGACAGCTACATTCACTTTAAATAGGGCACCGTCTAAATCCGTTGAGACGACACCGTATGAATTATGGTTTGGGAACAAAACCTAAGCTGTCGTTTCTAAAAGTTTGGGGATGCGATGCTTATGTCAAGAAACTTCAACCTGAAAAGCTCGAACCCAAGTCGGAAAAATGCGTCTTCATAGGATACCCTAAGGAAACCATTGGGTATACCTTCTACCTTAGATCCGAAGGCAAGATCTTTGTTGCCAAGAACGGATCTTTTCTGGAAAAGGAGTTTCTCTCGAAAGGAGTAAGTGGGAGGAAAGTAGAACTCGATGAAGTACTACCTCTTAAACCGGAAAGCAGTGCAGCTCAGGAAAATGTTCCTGTGGTGCCTACACCGACTGGAGAGGAAATTAATGATGATGATCAAGGTACTTCGGATCAAGTTGCTACTGAACTTCTTAGGTCCACAAGGACACGTTCCACACCAGAGTGGTATGGCATCCCTGTCCTGGAAATCACGTTGTTAGACAACGGTGAACCTTCGAACTATGAAGAAGCGAAGGCGGGCCCAGATTCCAACAAATGGCTAGAAGCCATGCAATCCGAGATAGAATCCATGTATGAAAACAAAGTATGGACTTTGACTAACTTGCCCGATGATCGGCGAGCGATAGAAAACAAATGGATCTTTAAGAAGAAGACGGACGCGGATGGTAATGTCACCATCTATAAAGCTCGACTTGTCGCTAAGGGTTATCGGCAAGTTCAAGGGATTGACTACGATGAGACTTTCTCTCCCATAGCGAAGCTTAAGTCCGTCCGAATCATGTTAGCAATTGCCGCATACTATGATTATGAGATATGGCAGATGGACGTCAAAACGGCATTCCTTAACGGTTATCTTAAGGAAGAGCTGTATATGATGCAACCGGAAGGTTTTGTCGATCCTAAGAATGCTAACAAAGTATGCAAGCTCCAGCGATCCATTTATGGGCTGGTGCAAGCATCTCGGAGTTGGAACATTCGCTTTGATGAGATGATCAAAGCGTTTGGGTTTATGCAGACTTATGGAGAAGCCTGCGTTTACAAGAAAGTGAGTGGGAGCTTTGTAGCATTTCTCATATTATATGTAGATGACATACTTTTGATGGGAAATGATATAGAATTCGTGGACAGCATTAAGGCCTACTTGAATAAGTGTTTTTCATTGAAGGACCTTGGAGAAGCTGCTTACATATTAGGCATCAACATCTATAGGGATAGATCGAGACGCCTCATAGGTCTTTCACAAAGCACATACCTTGATAAGATTTTGAAGAAGTTCAAAATGGATCAGTCCAAGAAAGGGTTCTTGCCTGTATTGCAAGGTGTGAGATTGAGCTCGGCTCAATGCCCGACCACGGCAAAAGATAAAGAAGAGATGAGCGTCATCCCCTATGCCTCAGCCATAGGATCTATTATGTATGCCATGCTGTGTACCAGACCTGATGTAAACCTTGCCGTAAGTTTGGTAGGAAGGTACCAAAGTAATCCCGGCAAGGAACACTGGACAGTGGTCAAGAATATCCTGAAGTACCTGAAAAGGACAAAGGACATGTTTCTCGTTTATGGAGGTGACGAAGAGCTTGTCGTAAAGGGTTACGTCGATGCTAGCTTCGACACAGATCTGGATGACTCTAAGTCACAAACCGGATACGTATATATGTTGAATGGTGGGGCAGTAAGCTGGTGCAGCTGCAAGCAGAGTGTTGTGGCGGGATCTACATGTGAAGCGGAGTACATGGCAGCCTCGGAGGCAGCGCATGAAGCGATTTGGGTGAAGGAGTTCATCACCAACCTAGGAGTCATACCCAATGCGTCGGGGCCGGTCAAACTCTTCTGCGACAACACTGGAGCTATTGCCCTTGCCAAGGAGCCCAGGTTTCACAAGAAGACCAGGCACATCAAGCGTCGTTTCAACTCCATCCATGAAAATGTTCAAGATGGAGACATAGATATTTGCAAAGTACATACAGATCTGAATGTCGCAGATCCATTAACTAAACCTCGTCCGCGAGCAAAACATGATCAACACCAGAACTCTATGGGTGTTCGATTCATCACAATGTAACTAGATTATTGACTCTAGTGCAAGTGGGAGACTGTTGGAAATATGCCCTAGAGGCAATAATAAAAGGATTATTATTATATTTCCTTGTTCATGATAATTGTCTTTTATTCATGCTATAAATGTATTATCCGGAAATCGTAATACACGTGTGAATACATAGACCACAATACGTCCCTAGTAAGCCTCTAGTTGACTAGCTCGTTGGTCAACAGATAGTCATGGTTTCCTGACTATGGACATTAGATGTCGTTGACAACGGGATCACATCATTAGGAGAATGATGTGATGGACAAGACCCAATCCTAAGCATAGCACAAGATCGTGTAGTTCGTTTTGCTAGAGCTTTTCCAATGTCAAGTATCTCTTCCTTAGACCATGAGATCGTGTAACTCCCGGATACCGTAAGAGTGCTTTGGGTGTACCAAACGTCACAACGTAACTGGGTGACTATAAAGGTGCACTACAGGTATCTCCGAAAGTGTCTGTTGGGTTGACACGGATCGAGACTGGGATTTGTCACTCCGTATAACGGAGAGGTATCACTAGGCCCACTCGGTAATGCATCATCATAATGAGCTCAAAGTGACCAAGTGTTTGGTCACGGGATCATGCATTGCGGTACGAGTAAAGTGACTTGCCGGTAACGAGATTGAATGAGGTATTGGGATACCGACGATCGAATCTCGGGCATGTAACATACCGTCTGACAAAGGGAATTGTATACGGGGTTGCTTGAATCCTCGACATCGTGGTTCATCCGATGAGATCATCGAGGAGTATGTGGGAGCCAACATGGGTATCCAGATCCCGTTGTTGGTTATTGACCGGAGAGCCGTCTCGGTCATGTATGCATGTCTCCCGAACCCGTAGGGTCTACACATTTAAGGTTCGGTGACGCTAGGGTTGTATTGTTGGAGAACGTTGCAGAAAATTAAAATTTTTCCTACGGTTTCACCAAGATCCATCTATGAGTTCATCTAAGCAACGAGTCAAGGGAGTGAGTTTGCATCTACATACCACTTGTAGATCGCGTACGGAAGCGTTCGAGGGAGCGGTGATGATGGAGTCGTACTCGACGTGATTCAGATCACCGATGACCAAGTGCTGAACGGACAGCACCTCTGCGTTCAACACACATATGGTATGGGCAATGTCTCCTCCGTCTTGATCCAGCAAGGAGGAAGGAGAGGTTGAGGAAGACAGCTCCACCGACAGCACGACGGCGTGGTGTTGGTGGAGAAGCAGCACTCCGGCAGGGCTTCGCCAAGCTCGTGATGGAGGAGGAGAGGTGTTGGGGAGGGGAGGGGCTGCGCCTTGGCTTGGGTGTGCAACCCTCCCCTCACCCCTCTATTTATAGGGGAAGGGGCAAGGGGGGCCGGCCCCTCTAGATGGGATCTATAGGGGGGGGGCGGCGGCCAGGGAGGGGGGACTTGCCCCCCAAGCAAAGGGGGCGCCCCCTCTAGGGTTCCCCTCCCCAACCCTAGGTGCATGGGCCCAAGGAGGGGGGGCGCCCAGCCCTCCAGGGGCTGGCTCCTGCCCCCATGCAGCCCATGTGCCCCCCCCGGGAGGGGTGGCCTCTCCCGGTGGACCCCCGGAACCCTTCCGGTGGCCCCGGTACAATACCGATATGCCCCGAAACTTTTCGGTGTCCGTTTGACAACTTCCCATATATAAACCTTTACCTCCGGACCCTTCCGGAACTCCTCATGACGTCCGAGATCTCATCCGGGACTCCGAACAACATTCCGTAATCACATACAAGTCTTCCTAATAACCCTAGCGTCACCGAACCTTAAGTGTGTAGACCCTACGGGTTCGGGAGACACGCAGACATGACCGAGACGGCTCTCAGGTCAATAACCAACAGCGGGATCTGGATACCCATGTTGGCTCCCACATGCTCCTCGATGATGTCATCGATGAACCACGATGTCGAGGATTCAAGCAACCCCGTATACTATTCCCTTTGTCAATCGGTACGTTACATGCCCGAGACTCGATCGTCGGTATCCCAATACATCGTTCAGTCTCGTTACCGGCAAGTCACTTTACTCGTACCGTAATGCATGATCCCATGACCAAGCACTTGGTCACTTTGAGCTCATTATGATGATGCATTACCGAGTGGGCCCAGAGATACCTCTCCGTCATACGGAGTGACAAATCCCAGTCTCGATCCGTGTCAACCCAACAGACACTTTCGGAGATACCTGTAGTGTACCTTTATAGTCACCCAATTACGTTGTGACGTTTGGTACACCCAAAACACTCCTACGGTATCCGGGAGTTACACGATCTCATGGTCTAAGGAAGAGATACTTGACATTGAAAAAACTCTAGCAAAACGAACTACACGATCTTGTGCTATGCTTAGGATTGGGTCTTGTCCATCACATCATTCTCCTAATGATGTGATCCCGTTGTCAATGACATCCAATGTCCATAGTCAGGAAACCATGACTATCCGTTGACCAACGAGCTAGTCAACTAGAGGCTCACCAGGGACGTATTGTGGTCTATGTATTCACACATGTATTACGATTTCCGGATAATACAATTATAGCATGAATAAAAGACAATTATCATGAACAAGGAAATATAATAATAATGCTTTTATTATTGCCTCTAGGGCATATTTCCAACAGTGTCCCACTTGCACTAGAGTCAATAATGTAGTTACATTGTGATGAATCGAACACCCATAGAGTTCTGGTGTTGATCATGTTTTGCTCGCGAGAGAGGTTTAGTCAACGGATCTGTGACATTCAGATCCGTATGTACTTTGCAAATATCTATGTCTCCATCTTGAACATTTTCACGGATGGAGTTGAAACGACGCTTGATGTGCTTGGTCTTCTTGTGAAACCTAGGCTCCTTGGCAAGGGCAATAGCTCCAGTGTTGTCACAGAAGAGTTTGATCGGCCCCGACGCATTGGGTATGACTCCTAGGTCGGTGATGAACTCCTTCACCCAAATAGATTCATGCGCTGCCTTCGAGGCTGCCATGTACTCCGCTTCACATGTAGATCCCGCCACGACGCTCTGCTTGCAGCTGCACCAGCTTACTGCTCCACCATTCAACATATACACGTATCCGGTTTGTGACTTCGAGTCATCCAGATCTGTGTCGAAGCTAGCGTCGACGTAACCCTTTACGGCGAGCTCTTCGTCACCTCCATAAATGAGAAACATGTCCTTTGTCCTTTTCAGGTACTTCAGAATATTCTTGACCACTGTCCAGTGTTCCTTGCCAGGATTACTTTGGTACCTTCCTACCAAACTTACGGCAAGGTTTACATCAGGTCTGGTACACAGCATGGCATACATAATAGATCCTATGGCTGAGGCATAGGGGATGACGCTCATCTCTTCTTTATCTTTTGCCGTGGTTGGGCATTGAGCCGAGCTCAATCTCACACCTTGCAATACAGGCAAGAACCCCTTCTTGGACTGATCCATTTTGAACTTCTTCAAAATCTTATCAAGGTATGTGCTTTGTGAAAGACCTATGAGGCGTCTCGATCTATTTCTATAGATCTTGATGCCTAATATATAAGCAGCTTCTCCAAGGTCCTTCATTGAAAAACACTTATTCAAGTAGGCCTTAACGGTGTCCAAGAATTCTATATCATTTCCCATCAAGAGTATGTCATCTACATATAATATGAGAAATGCTACAGAGCTTCCACTCACTTTCTTGTAAATGCAGGCTTCTCCGTAAGTCTGCATAAACCCAAACGCTTTTATCATCTCATCAAAGCGAATGTTCCAACTCCGAGATGCTTGCACCAGCCCATAAATGGATCGCTGGAGCTTGCATACTTTGTTAGCATTCTTAGGATCGACAAAACCCTCCGGCTGCATCATATACAGTTCTTCCTTAAGATGCCCGTTAAAGAATGCCGTTTTGACGTCCATCTGCCATATCTCATAATCATAGTATGCGGCAATTGCTAACATGATTCAGACGGACTTAAGCTTCGCTACGGGAGAGAAAGTCTCATCGTAGTCAATCCCTTGAACTTGCCGATAACCCTTAGTGACAAGTCGAGCTTTATAGATGGTGACATTACCATCCGCGTCCGTCTTCTTCTTAAAGATCCATTTGTTTTCTATCGCTCGCCGATCATTGGGCAAGTCAGTCAAAGTCCATACTTTGTTTTCATACATGGATTCTATCTCGGATTTCATGGCTTCAAGCCATTTGTCGGAATCTGGGCCCGCCATCGCTTCTTCATAGTTCGAAGGTTCACCGTTGTCTAACAACATGATTTCTAGGACAGGGTTGCCGTACCACTCTGGTGCGGAATGTGTCCTTGTGGACCTACGAAGTTCAGTAGCAACTTGATCAGAAGTACCTTGATCATCATCATTAATTTCCTCTCCAGTTGGAGTAGGCATCATAGGAACATTTTCCTGAGCTGCACTACTATCCTGTTCAAGAGGTAGTACTTCATCGAGTTCTACTTTCCTCCCACTTACTTCTTTCGAGAGAAACTCTTTTCTAGAAAGGATCCGTTCTTTGCAACAAAGATCTTGCCCTCGGATCTTAAGTAGAAGGTATACCCAATGGTTTCCTTAGGGTATCCTATGAAGACGCATTTTTCCGACTTGGGTTCGAGCTTTTCAGGTTGAAGTTTCTTGACATAAGCATTGCATCCCCAAACTTTTAGAAACGACAGCTTAGGTTTTGTTCCCAAACCATAATTCATACGGTGTCATCTCAACAGATTTAGACGGTGCCCTATTTAAAGTGAATGTAGCTGTCTCTAGAGTGTATCCCCAAAATGATAGCGGTAAATCGGTAAGAGACATCATAGACCGCACCATATCCAATAGAGTGCGATTACGACGTTCGGACACACCGTTACGTTGAGGTGTTCCAGGCGGCGTGAGTTGTGAAACGATTCCACATTTTCTTAAGTGTGTACCAAATTCGTGACTTCAATATTCTCCTCCATGATCCGATCGTAAGAATTTTATCTTTCGGTCATGTTGATTCTCTACCTCATTCTGAAATTCCTTGAACTTTTCAAAGGTCTCAGACTTGTGTTTCATCAAGTAGACATACCCATTTCTACTTAAGTCGTCTGTGAGAGTGAGAACATAAATATATCCTCCGTGAGCCTCAACGCTCATTGGACCGCACACATCGCTATGTATGATTTCCAACAAGTTGGTTGCTCGCTCCATTGTTCCGAAGAATGGAGTCTTGGTCATCTTGCCCATGAGGCATGGTTCGCATGTGTCAAATGATTCATAATCGAGAGACTCTAAAAGTCCATCAGCATGGAGCTTCTTCATGCGCTTGACACCAATGTGACCAAGGCGGCAGTGCCACAGATATGTGGGACTATTGTTATCAACTTTACATCTTTTGGTATTCACACTATGAATATGTGTAGTATTACGTTCGAGATTCATTAAGAATAAACCATTGACCATCGGGGCATGACCATAAAACATATCTCTCATATAAATAGAACAACCATTATTCTCAGATTTAAATGAGTAGCCATCTCGCATCAAACGAGATCCAGATACAATGTACATGCTCAAACTTGGCACTAAATAACAATTATTGAGGTTTAAAACTAATCCCATAGGTAAATGTGGAGGTAGCGTGCCGACGGCGATCACATTGACCTTGGAACCATTCCCGACGCGCATCGTCACCTCGTCCTTCGCCAGTCTCCTCTTATTCCGCAGCTCCTGCTGTGCGTTACAAATGTGAGCAACGACACCGGTATCAAATACCCAGGAGTTACTATGAGTACTGGTAAGGTATCAAATACCCAGGAGTTACTATGAGTACTGGTAAGGTACACATCAATTACATGTATATCAAATATACCTTTAGGGTTGCCGGCCTTCTTGTCTGCTAAGTATTTGGGGCAGTTCCGCTTCCAGTGACCCTTCCCCTTGCAATAAAAGCACTCAGTTTCAGGCTTGGGTCCATGCTTTGACTTCTTCCCGGCAACTGGCTTACTAGGCGCGGCAACATCTTTGCCGTCCTTCTTGAAGTTCTTCTTACCCTTGCCCTTCTTGAACTTAGTGGTCTTATTGACCATCAACACTTAATGTTCTTTCCTGATTTCAACCTCTGCTGACTTCAGCATTGAAAATACTTCAGGAATGGTCTTCACCATCCCTTGCATATTGTAGTTCATCACAAAGCTCTTGTAGCTCGGTGGGAGCGACTGAAGGATTCTGTCAATGACCGCCTCATCCGGGAGGTTAATGTCCAGCTGGGACAGGCGGTTGTGCAACCCAGATATTTTGAGTATATGCTCACTGACAGAACTATTTTCCTCCATCTTACAACTATAGAACTTGTCGGAGACTTCATATCTCTCGACCCGGGCATGAGCTTGGAAAACTAGTTTCAGCTCCTCGAACATCTCATATGCTCCGTGTTGCTCAAAATGCTTTTGGAGCCCCGGTTCTAAGCTGTAAAGCATGCCGCACTGAATGAGGGAGTAATCATCAGCACGAGACTGCCAAGCATTCATAATGTCTTGGTTCTCTGGGACGGGAGCGTCACCTAGCGGTCCTTCTAGGACATATTGTTTCCTGGCAGCTATGAGGATGATCCTCAGGTTTCGGACCCAGTCCGTATAGTTGCTGCCATCATCTTTCAGCTTGGTTTTCTCTAGGAACGCGTTGAAGTTCATGTTGACATGAGTGTTGGCCATTTGATCTACAAGACATATTTTGCAAAAGTTTTAGACTAAGTTCATGATAATTAAGTTCATCTAATCAAATTATTTAATGAACTCCCACTCAGATTTGACATCCCTCTAGTCATCTAAGTGTTACACGATCCGAGTCGACTAGGCCGTGTCCGATCATCACGTGAGACGGACTAGTCATCATCGGTGAACATCTCCATGTTGATCGTATCTTCCATATGACTCATGTTCGACCTTTCGGTCTCTGTGTTCCGAGGCCATGTCTGTACATGCTAGGCTCGTCAAGTTAACCCTAAGTGTTCTGCATGTGTAAATCTGTCTTACACCCGTTGTATGTGAACATAAGGATCTATCACACCCGATCATCACGTGGTGCTTCAAAACGACGAACTTTAGCAATGGTGCACAGTTAGGGGGAACACTTTCTTGAAATTATTATAAGGGATCATCTTATCTACTACCATCGTTCTAAGTAAACAAGATGCATAAAACATAATAAGCATCACATGCAATTATATAAAGTAGTGACATGATATGGCCAATATCATATAGCTCCTTTGATCTTCATCTTCGGGGCTCCATGATCATCTTGTCACCGGCATGACACCATGATCTCCATTATCATGATCTCCATCATCATGATCTCCATCATCATGTCTTCATGAAGTTGTCACGCCAACGACTACTTCTACTTCTATGGCTAACGCGTTTAGCAATAAAGTAAAGTAATTTACATGGCGTTCTTCAATGACACGCAGGTCATACAAAAATAAAGACAACTCCTATGGCTCCTGCCGGTTGTCATACTCATCGACATGCAAGTCATGATTCCTATTACAAGAACATGATCTCATACATCACAATATATCATTCATCATTCATCACAACTTCTGGCCATATCACATCACATGACAATTGCTGCAAAAACAAGTTAGACGTCCTCTAATTGTTGTTGCATCTTTTACGTGGCTGCAATTGGGTTCTAGCAAGAACGTTTTCTTACCTACGAATAACCACAACATGATTTGTCAACTTCTATTTACACTTCATAAGGACCCTTTTCATCGAATCCGCTCCAACTAAAGTGGGAGAGACAGACACCCGCCAGCCACCTTATGCAACTAGTGCATGTTAGTCGGTGGAACCGGTCTCACGTAAGCGTACGTGTAAGGTTGGTCCGGACCGCTTCATCCCACAATACCGCTGAAGCAAGATAAGACTACTAGCGGCAAGCAAGTTGACAAGATCTACGCCCACAACAAAATTGTGTTCTACTCGTGCAATAGAGAACTACGCATAGACCTAGCTCATGATGCCACTGTTGGAGAACGTTGCAGAAAATTAAAATTTTTCCTACGGTTTCACCAAGATCCATCTATGAGTTCATCTAAGCGACGAGTCAAGGGAGTGAGTTTGCATCTACATACCACTTGTAGATCACATACGGAAGCGTTCGAGGGAGCGGTGATGATGGAGTCGTACTCGACGTGATTCAGATGACCGATGACCAAGTGCTGAACGGACAACACCTCCGCGTTCAACACACGTACGGTACGGGCGACGTCTCCTCCGTCTTGATCCAGCAAGGAGGAAGGAGAGGTTGAGGAAGACAGCTCCACCGGCAGCACGACGACGTGGTGTTGGTGGAGAAGCAGCACTCCGGCAGGGCTTCGCCAAGCTCGTGACGGAGGAGGAGAGGTGTTGGGGAGGGGAGGAGCTGCGCCTTGGCTTGGGTGTGCAGCCCTCCCCTCACCCCTCTATTTATAGGGGAAGGGGCAAGGGGGGCCGGCCCCTCTAGATGGGATCTAGAGGGGGGGCGGCGGCCAGGGAGGGGGGACTTGCCCCCAAGCAAAGGGGGCGCCCCCTCTAGGGTTCCCCCCCAGCCCTAGGCGCATGGGCCCAAGGGGGGGGGGCGCCCAGCCCTCTAGGGGCTGGCTCCTGCCCCACGCAGCCCATGTGGCCCCCTCGGGAGGGGTGGCCCCTCCCGGTGGACCCCCGGAACCCTTCCGGTGGCCCCGGTACAATACTGATATGCCCCGAAACTTTCCGGTGTCCGTTTGACAACTTCCCATTTATAAATCTTTACCTTCGGACCCTTCCGGAACTCCTCGTGACGTCCGGGATCTCATCCAGGACTCCGAAAAACATTCGGTAATCACATACAAGTCTTCCTAATAACCCTAGCGTCACCGAACCTTAAGTGTGTAGACCCTACGGGTTCGGGAGACACGCAGACATGACCGAGATGGCTCTCAGGTCAATAACCAACAGCGGGATCTGGATACCCATGTTGGCTCCCACATGCTCCTCGATCATGTCATCGGATGAACCACGATGTCGAGGATTCAAGCAACCCCGTATACTATTCCCTTTGTCAATCGGTACGTTACATGCCCGAGACTCCATCGTCGGTATCCCAATACATCGTTCAGTCTCGTTACCGGCAAGTCACTTTACTCGTACCGTAATGCATGATCCCGTGACCAAGCACTTGGTCACTTTGAGCTCATTATGATGATGCATTACCGAGTGGGCCCAGAGATACCTCTCCGTCATACGGAGTGACAAATCCCAGTCTCGATCCGTGTCAACCCAACAGACACTTTCGGAGATACCTGTAGTGTACCTTTATAGTCACCCAATTACGTTGTGACGTTTGGTACACCCAAAGCACTCCTACGGTATCCGGGAGTTACACGCTCTCATGGTCTAAGGAAGAGATACTTGACATTGAAAAAACTCTAGCAAAACGAACTACACGATCTTGTGCTATGCTTAGGATTGGGTCTTGTCCATCACATCATTCTCCTAATGATGTGATCCCGTTGTCAATGACATCCAATGTCCATAGTCAGGAAACCATGACTATCCGTTGACCAACGAGCTAGTCAACTAGAGGCTCACCAGGGACGTATTGTGGTCTATGTATTCACACATGTATTATGATTTCCGCATAATACAATTATAGCATGAATAAAAGACAATTATCATGAACAAGGAAATATAATAATAATGCTTTTATTATTGCCTCTAGGGCATATTTCCAACATGTATGAATATGAGTATGCAGCAAACTGAATGTTGTTCTAAGTCCCAAATGAGATCCCGGATGTCACGAGGAGTTCAGGAATGGTTCAGAGATAAAGAATTATATATAGGAAGTGCTGTTTCGGCCATCCGGAAAGTTTCGGGGTCACCCGGTATTGTACCGGGACCACCGGAACAGTCCCGGGGGTCCACCGGGTGGGGCCACCTATCCCGGAGGGCCCTGTGGGCTGAAGTGGGAGGGGAACCAGCCCCTAGTGGGCTGGTGCACCCCCCTTGGCCCCCCCCTGCGCCTAGGGTTGGAAACCCTAGGTGGGGGGGGGGGCGCCCCACTTGCCTTGGGGGGCACTCCACCCCCCTGGCCGCCGCCCCCTTGGGAGATTGCATCTCCCAGGGCCGGCGCCCCCCCTGGGGGCCTATATAAAGGAGGGCAGGGGGGAGGGCATCCGCACCCTGTGTCTTGGCGCCTCCCTCCCCCTGCTACACCTCGTCCTCCTCCCGCAGCTGCTTGGCGAAGCCCTGCCGGAGTCCTGCTGCATCCGCCACCACGTCGTTGTGCTGCTGGATCATCATCAACCTCTCCTTCCCCCTTGCTGGATCAAGAAGGAGGAGACGTCATCCGCTCCATACGTGTGTTGAACGCGGAGGTGCTGTCGATTCGGCACTTGGTCATCGGTGATTTGGATCACGGCGAGTATGACTCCATCATCACCGTTCTCTTGAACGCTTCCGCACGCGATCTACATGTGGTATGTAGATGCAATCTCTCTCATATGACTCGTTGCTTAGATGAACTCATAGATGGATCTTGGTGAAACCGTAGGAAATTTTTTAATTTTCTGCAACGTTCCCCATCATTTGCATCATGCTTTTAGATCAATATTTATTGCATTATGGGCTGTTATTACACTTTATATCTCAATACTTATCGATTTTCTCCCTTATTTTACAAGGTTTACCATGAAGAGTGGGAATGCCAGCAATTGGAATTCTGGCTGGAAAAGGAGCAAACATTGGAAACCTATTATGCACTGCTCCAAAAGTCCTAAAACTCCACGAAACATGTTTTTGGATTTAATAAGAATTATTGAGGGAAAGAAATACATCAGGGGGCCCACACCCTAGCCAGGAGGGTGGGGGGCGCGCCCACCCCTAATGGGCGCGCCCCTGTCCCCTGGCCCCCCTGGTGGCCCCCCGATGTCCATCTTCTTCTATATGAGGGATTTTACCCTGGAAAAAATCGTGGGCAAGCTTACGGGACGAAACTCCGCCGCCACGAGGCGGAACCTTGGTGGAACCAATCTAGAGCTCCGGCGGAGCTGTTCTGCCGGGGAAACTTCCCTCAGGAAGGGGGAAATCATCACCATGGTCATCACCAACGATCCTCTCATCGGGAGGGGGTCAATCTCCATCAACATCTTCACCAGCACCATCTCCTCTCAAAACCCTAGTTCATCTCTTGTATCCAATCTTGTATCAAAACACAAATTGGTACCTGTGGGTTGCTAGTAGTGTTAATTACTCCTTGTAGTTGATGCTAATTGGTTTACTTGGTGGAACATCATATGTTCAGATCCTTTATGCGTATTATTACTCCTCTGATTATGAACATGAATGTGCTTTGTGAGTATTTACGTTTGTTCCTGTGGACATGGGTGAAGTCTTGCTATTAGTAGTCATGTGAATTTGGTATTCGTTCGATATTTTGATGAGATGTATGTTGTCTTTTCCTCTAGTGGTGTTATGTGAACGTCGACTACATGACACTTCACCATTATTTGGGCCTAGAGGAAGGCATTGGGAAGTAATAAGTAGATGATGGGTTGCTAGAGTGACAGAAGCTTAAACCCTAGTTTATGCGTTGCTTCGTTAGGGGCTGATTTGGATCCATATGTTTAATGTTGTGGTTAGTTTTACCTTAATACTTATTTTGTAGTTGAGGACGCTTGCAATAGGGGTTAATCATAAGTGGGATGCTTGTCCAAGTAAGGGCAGTACCCAAACACCGGTCCACCCACATATCAAATTATCAAAGTACCGAACGCGAATCATATGAACGTGATGAAAACTAGCTTGATGATAATTCCCATGTGTCCTCGGGAGCTCCTTTCTCATTATAAGAAATTGTCCGGGCTTATCCTTTGCTACATAAATGATTGGGCCACCTTGCTGCAGTTTATTTACTTTCCTTGCTTGTTACTTGTTACAATTTATCTTATCGCAAAACTATCTATTACCAACAATTTCAGTGCTTGCAGAGAAAACCTTACTGAAAACCGCTTATCATTTCCTTCTGCTCCTAGTTGGGTTCGACACTCTTACTTATCGAAAGGACTGCGATAGATCCCCTACACTTGTGGGTCATCAAGACTCTTTTCTGGCGCCATTGCCGGGGAGTGTAGCGCTTTTGGTGAGTGGAACTTGGTAAGGAAACATTTATACAGTGTGCTTAAATTTTCTGTTACTTGTCACTATGGAAGCTAATCCTTTGAGGGGCTTGTTCGGGGTATCTTCACCCCGACCAGAAGAGCAAAGCGTTGCTCCTCAACCTACTGAAATTTATGAAAATATTTACTTTGAGATTCCTTTGGGTATGATAGAGAAACTGCTAGCTAATCCATTTACAGGAGATGGAACATTGCATCCCGATTTACACCTTATCTTTGTGGATGCAGTTTGTGGATTATTTAAGCTTGCAGGTATTCCCGATGATGTTGTCAAAAGGAAGGTCTTCCCTTTATCTTTGAAGGGAGATGCATTGACATGGTATAGGCTATGTGATGATACGAGATCTTGGAATTATAAGCGATTGAAGTTGGAATTTCACCAGAAGTTCTATCCTATGCATCTTGTTGATCATGATCATAATTACATATATAATTTCTGGCTTCGCGAAGGAGAAAGCATCGCTCAAGCTTGGGGGAGGCTTAAATCAATGTTATATTCATGCCCCAATCATGAGCTCTCCCGGGAGATGATTATTCAAAAAATTTATGCTCGGCTTTCTCCTAATGATCGCAACCTAGTCGATACTTCATGTGCTGGTTCTTATATGCTGAAGACTATTGATTTCAAATGGGACTTATTGGAAAGAATTAAACGCAACTCTGAAGACTGGGGTTCCGACGATGGTAAGGAGTCAGGTATGACACCTAAGTTCGATTGTGTTAAATCTTTTATGGATACCGATGCTTTTCGTGGATTTAGCGCTAAATATGGACTTGACTCTGAGATAGTAGTTTCTTTCTGTGAATCTTTTGCTACTCACGTTGATCTCCCTAAAGAGAAGTGGTTTAAATATAATCCTCCTATTGAAGTGAAAGTAGTTGCACCTATTACAGTTGAAGAAAAGACAATCACCTATAGTGATCCTATTGTTCCTACTACTTATGTTGAGAAACCTCCTTTTCCTGTTAGGATAAAGGATCATGCTAAAACTTCAACTGTAGTTCGTAAGAGTAATACTAGGACTTATACACCTCCTGAGCAAATCAAAGTTGAACCTAGTATTGCTATGGTTAAAGATCTCCTGGACGATGATTTAGATGGGCATGTTATTTATTTCTGTCGTGAGACTGCTAATATTGCTAGACCAGATACTAAGATACATAGACCTGTCGTAGGCATGCCTGTTATTTCTGTTAAAATAGGAGATCATTGTTATCATGGCTTATGTGATATGGGTTCTAGTGCTAGTGCAATACCCTATGATTTATATAAAGAAATTATGCATGAAATTGCACCCGTTGAATTAGAAGACATTGATGTTACTATTAAGCTCGCTAATAGGGATACCATTAAGACATTTGGGATTGTTAGAGATGTTGAAGTCTTGTGTGGGAAGGTTAAATATCCTGCTGATTTTCTTGTTCTTGGTTCCCCACAAGATGACTTTGGTCCCATTATTTTTTGGTAGACCCTTCCTGAATACTGTTAAAGCTAAGATTGAGTGTGAAAAGGATATTGTTGAAATTGGCTTGGGGGATATGAAACATGAGTTTAATTTTGCTAAATTTTGTAGACAACCCCGTGATAGAGAATCACCTAGTAAGGATGAGATTATTGGTCTTGCTTCTATTGCCATGCCTCCTACTGATCCGTTAGAACAATATTTGCTAGACCATAGAAAATGATATGTTTATTAAGGAGATAAGGGAAATAGATGAAGTGTTCCTTAAATAGGAACCTTTGTTGAAACATAACCTTCCCGTTGAAATTCTTGGGGATCCCCCTCCACCCAAGGGCGATCCCGTGTTTGAACTCAAACCATTACCTGATAATCTTAAATATGCTTATCTTGATGAAAAGAAAATATATCCTATTATTATTAGTGCTAATCTTTCAGAGCAAGAAGAAGAAAGATGATTGAAAACTCTGAAGAAGCACCACGCTGCTATTGGATGCACTCTGGATGATCTTAAGGGCATTAGTCCCACCTTATGCCAACACAAAATTAAATTGGAGGAAGGTGCCAAACCAGTCAGAGATCCGCAACGACGACTGAATCCTAAGATGAAAGAAGTGGTAAGAAAGGAGATACTAAAGCTCCTTGAGGCAGGTATAATTTATCCCGTTGCTGATAGTGAATGGGTAAGTCCTGTCCATTGTGTTCCTAAAAGGGGGGGGGGTATTACTGTCGTTCCTAATGATAAAGACGAATTGATCCCGCAAAGAATTATTACAAGTTATAGGATGGTAATTGATTTTTGTAAATTAAATAAAGCTACTAAGAAAGATCATTACCCTTTACCTTTTATTGATCAAATGCTAGAGAGACTATCCAAACACACACATTTCTGCTTTCTAGATGGTTATTCTAGTTTCTCTCAAATACCTGTGTCAGCGGGGGATCAATCAAACACTACTTTTACTTGCCATTTCGGTACTTTTGCTTATAGACGTATGCCTTTTAGTTTATGTAATGCACCTGCTACCTTTCAAAGATGCATGATGGCTATATTCTCTGATTTTTGTGAAAAGATTTTGAGGTATTCATGGATGACTTCTCCGTTTATGGATCCTCTTTTGATGATTGTTTGAGCAACCTTGATCGAGTTTTGCAGAGATGCGAAGACACTAGTCTCGTCCTAAATTGGGAAAAGTGTCACTTTATGGTTAATGAAGGCATTGTCTTGGGGCATAAGATTTCCGAGAGAGGTATTGAAGTTGACAAAGCCAAAGTTGATGCTATTGAAAAGATGCCATGTCCCAAGGACATAAAAGGTATAAGAAGTTTCCTTGGTCATGCCGGTTCTTATAGGAGGTTCATTAAGGACTTTTCTAAAATCTCTAGGCCTCTAACTAATTTATTGGAAAAAGATATTCCGTTTGTCTTTGATGATGATTGTGTAGAAGCATTTGAAATACTTAAGAAAGCTTTGGTCACTGCACCTATTGTTTAGCCACCTGATTGGAATTTACCTTTTGAAATTATGTGTGATGCTAGTGATTATTCTATAGGTGCTATTCTAGGGCAAAGAGTTGATAAGAAATTAAATGTTATCCAGTATGCTAGTAAGACTCTTGATACTGCCCAAAGAAATTATGCTACTACTGAAAAAGAATTCTTAGCATTGTGTTTGCATGTGATAAGTTTAGAGGTTATATTGTTGATTCCAAAGTTACTATTCACACTGATCATGCTGCTATTAAATATCTTATGGAAAAGAAAGATGCTAAGCCTAGACTCATTAGATGAGTTCTCTTGCTCCAAGAATTTGATTTGCATATTATTGATAGAAAGGGAGCTGAGAACCCCGTTGCAGACAACTTAGCTAGGTTAGAGAATGTTCTTGATGACCCATTGCCTATTGATGATAGCTTTCCTGATGAACAATTAGCGATCATTAATGCTTCTCGTACTGCTCCCTGGTATGCTGATTATGCTAATTACATTGTTGCTAAATTTATACCTCCTAGTTTCACATACCAGCAAAAGAAAAAGTTCTTTTATGATTTAAGACATTACTTCTGGGATGACCCACACCTTTATAAAGAAGGAGTAGATGGTGTTATTAGACGTTGTGTGCCTGAGCATGAACAGGAACATATCCTACACAAGTGTCATTCTGAATCATATGGAGGACACCATGCTGGAGATAGAACGCACACAAGGTACTGCAATCTGGTTTTTATTAGCCTACTCTCTTCAAAGATGGTCGTAAGTTTGTCTTATCTTGTGATGAATGTCAAAGAATTGGTAATATTAGTAGACGTCAAGAAATGCCTATGAATTACTCTCTTATTATTGAACCATTTGATGTTTGGGGCTTTGATTTTATGGGACCTTTTCCTACCTCTAATGGTTATACACATATTTTAGTTGCTATTGATTACATTACTAAGTGGGTAGAAGCTATTCCAACTAGTAGTGCGGATCATAACACCTCTTTTAAAATGCTTAAAGAAGTTATTTTTCCAAGGTTTGGAGTCCCTAGATATCTTATGACTGATGGTGGTTCACATTTTATTCATGGTGCTTTCCGTAAGATGCTTGCTAAGTATGATGTTAATTATAGAATCACATCCCCTTATCATCCGTAGTCTAGTGGTCAAGTAGAGTTGAGCAATAGAGAGCTCAAATTAATTTTGCAAAATACTGTCAATAGATCTAGAAAGAATTGGTCCAAAAAACTTGATGATGCATTATGGGCCTATAGAACTGCATACAAAAATCCTATGGGTATGTCTCCTTATAAGATGGTTTATGGAAAAGCTTGTCATTTACCTCTAGAACTTGAACATAAAGCATATTGGGCTATTAAAGAGCTTAATTATGACTTCAAACTTGCCAGTGAGAAGAGGTTGTTTGATATTAGCTCACTTGATGAATGGAGAATCCAAGCCTATGAGAATGCCAAGCTATTCAAAGAAAAAGTCAAACGCTGGCATGGCAAAAGGATACAAAACCGTGAGTTTAACGTAGGAGATTATGTGTTATTATTCAACTCCCGTTTAAGATTTTTTGCAGGAAAACTTCTCTCTAAATGGGAAGGTCCTTGCGTTATCGAGGAGGTCTATCATTCTGGTGCCATAAAAATCAACAACTTCGAAGGCACAAGTCTGAGGGTGGTAAACGGTCAAAGAATTAAACATTATATTTCAGGTAATCCTATGAATGTTGAAACTAATATTATTGAAACCGTAACCTCGGAGGAATACATAAGGGACACTTTCCAGAATGTTCCAGACTCCGAAAAGGAATAGGTATGTGGTACGGTAAGTAAACCGACTCCAAAACAACTCCAATGGCAATTTTTATCAGTTTTGGAATATTTAAGAATTTTAGGAAGAAAGAAGTAGTCCGAGAGGGACACGAGGCCCCCACGAGAGTGGAGCGCACGCCCACCTCTACTGGGCACGCCCCCTGTCTCGTGGACACCTCGTGTGCCTTCCGGACTCCGTTTTCTTGCACTTTACGTATTTTGGTCGGTAAAAATTCATTGTATATACTCCCGAAGGTTTTGACCACCGTATCACGCAAATATCCTCTGTTTTTGTTTCAAGCTGTTTCTGTTTCAGATTTAGAGCATCATGTCATCTCCAAGCGCTCCCAAGGACAAGTTTTTTGAGAGGGTTATCAACCCCTATCTCGCGGAGGTGCTGCAACACCCTCAAACCATTGAGTGCGTGAGGGGGTGCTGCACATCCCGATGTGGAGGGACCAAGGCGTACCAGAAGGGTGGAGACAAAGCTCGAAGCCGTGGAGTAGCAAGTTTCCAAGTGCCAAGGGATGGTGGAGCGTGGACTCAACGCCAACCAGATGATGATCACAGAGTTCACCAACAACCACAAGCTAGATGCCAAAGTCATTGGGGAGACCATCTTCAAGCTTCAAGAGAAAATCGAGCACCTCCAAGCCCAGATCTATGACCTGCAAAACCAGAACTGTGAGTATGAACATAGATTCAAGAGAATGAGTTTGGCTGCAGATTTAAGGATCCCAGAGACTCGATCATTCTTCTATGATGGTGAGGCTATGCCTTGGAAGACGGATGACAATCCTACATCATCAACAACTCCTACTTCACCACCTTTGAGGACATAATCACATGGGTATGGGCACTCCCCTTGGCAACTGCCAAGCTTGGGGGAGGTGCCCCAGTATCGTATCACCATCACACTCATATCTTTACCGTTTTATTTAGGTTGATCCTTTTAGTAGCATCTTGATTTAGTAGATTTAAGTTTTGATATCAAGTAGTTTGAGTTTTGCTTTGTGATCTCTTTATGTATTCGAGTCCGTGAGCTATCTATAATAAAGATTAGTGTTGAGTCAAGGGCTTTGCTATCTTGCTATGATCTTGAGAAAGTAAAAATAATAAAAGAGTTCATATTGATCTTATGGTTAGTAATGACTTCACACATAGAAAGTATGAGGCATAAAAGTTGTTGAGAGTTGATAAACGTAGTTTTGGTCATCGTTGCAATTAATAGGAAGTGATAAGGAAAGAGAGGTTCACATATAAATATATTATCTTGAACATCTTTTATGATTGGGAGCACTCATTAAGTATGACATGCTAAAAGAGTTGACGTTGGACAAGGAAGACAACGTAATGGTTTATGTTTTCTCACATCTCAGTTAAAGTATATTGTCATTGACCTTCCAAACATGTTAAGCTTGCCTTTCCCCTTCATGCTAGCCAAATTCCTTGCACCAAGTAGAGATACTACTTGTGCTTCCAAATATCCTTAAACCCAGTTTTTGCCATGAGTGTCCACCATACCTACCTATGGATTGAGTAAGATCCTTCAAGTAAGTTTTCATTGGTGCAAAGCAATAAAAATTGCTATCTAAATATGCATGACTTATTAGTGCGGAGAAAATAAGCTTTGTACGATCTTGTTATGGAAGCAATAAATGCGACGGACTGCATAATAAAGGTCCATATACAAGGGGCAATATAAAGTGACGTTCTTTCGCATTAAGATTTCGTGTATCCAACCCTAAAAGCGCATGACAACCTCTGCTTCCCTCTGCGAAGGGCCTATATTTTACTTTATGTTTTTACTTTATGCTTGAGTCAAGGTGATCTTCACCTTTCCCTTTTCATTTTATCCTTTGGCAAGCTCCTCATGTTTGAAAGATCATGATATATATATATATATCCAATTGGATGTAAGTCAACATGGGCTATTATTGTTGACATCACCTAAAGGTGAATACGTTGGGAGGCAACACAATAAGCCCCTATCTTTCTCAGTGTCCGGTTGAAACTCCATAACCACAAGTATTGCGTGAGTGTTAGCAATTGTAGAAGACTACAAGATAGTTGAGTATGGGGATTTGCTGAAAGGCTCTATTGTTGACTCTTTCCGACGTTATGATAAATTGCAATTGCTTCAATGACTGAGATCATAGTTTATTAGTTCTCAATGAAGTTTTTGAACCATACTTGACATTGTGAATTGATTGTTACTTGAGTATAAGAAATCATATGATAAAATCTATATATGTTGCTGTTACAAGAATAATCATGATGCCCCCATGTCCGTATTTTATTTTTATCGACACCTCTATCTCTAAACATGTGGACATATTTTTCGATTTCGGCTTCCGCTTGAGGACAAGCGAGGTCTAAGCTTGGGGGAGTTGATACGTCCATTTTGCATCATGCTTTTAGATCAATATTTATTGCATTATGGGCTGTTATTACACTTTATATCTCAATACTTATGGATATTCTCCCTTATTTTACAAGCATGAAGAGGGGGAATGCCGACAGCTGGAATTCTGGCTGGAAAAGGAGCAAACATTGGAAACCTATTCTGCACTGCTCCAAAATTCTTGAAACTCCACGAAACATGTTTTTGGATTTAATAAGAATTATTGGGCGAAAGAAATACATCAGGGGGCCCACACCCTGGCCAGGAGGGTGGAGGGCGCGCCCACCCCTACTAAGCGCGCCCCTGTCTCCTAGCCCCCCTGGTGGCCCCCCGATGTCCATCTTCTGCTATATGAGGGCTTTTACCCTGGAAAAAATCATGGGCAAGCTTACGGGACGAAACTCCGCCGCCACGAGGCCGAACGTTGGCGGAACCAATCTAGAGCTCCGGCGGAGCTGTTCTACCGGGGAAACTTCCCTCCAGAAGGGGGAAATCATCACCAACGTCATTACCAACGATCCTCTCATCAGGAGGGGGTCAATTTCCATCAACATCTTCACCAGCACCATCTCCTGTCAAAACCCTAGTTCATCTCTTGTATCCAATCTTGTATCAAAACAACAAATTGGTACATGTGGGTTGCTAGTAGTGTTGATTACTCCTTGTAGTTGATGCTAATTGGTTTACTTGGTGGAAGATCATATGTTTAGATCCTTTATGCATATTATTACTCCTCTGATTATGAACATGAATATGCTTTGTGAGTAGTTACGTTTGTTCCTGAGGACATGGGTGAAGTCTTGCTATTAGTAGTCATGTGAATTTGGTATTTGTTCGATATTTTGATGAGATGTATGTTGTCTTTTCCTCTAGTGGTATCATGTGAACGTTGACTACATGACACTTCACCATTATTTGGGCCTAGAGGAAGGCATTGAGAAGTAATAAGTAGATGATGGGTTGCTAGAGTGACAAAATCTTAAACCCTAGTTTATGCGTTGCTTCGTTAGGGGCTGATTTGGATCCATATGTTTAATGCTATGGTTAGGTTTACCTTAATACTTCTTTTGTAGTTGTGGACGCTTGCAATAGGGGTTAATCATAAGTGGGATGCTTGTCCAAGTAAGGGCAGTACCCAAGCACCGGTCCACCCACATATCAAATTATCAAAGTACCGAACGCGAATCATATGAACGTGATGAAAACTAGCTTGATGATAATTCCCATGTGTCCTCGGGAGCTCCTTTCTCATTATAAGAAATTGTCCAGGCTTATCCTTTGCTACATAAAGGATTGGGCCACCTTGCTGCACTTTATTTACTTTCCTTGCTTGTTACTTGTTACAATTTATCTTATTGCAAAACTATCTATTACCAACAATTTCAGTGCTTGCAGAGAAAACCTTACTGAAAACCGCTTATCATTTCCTTCTGCTCCTCGTTTGGTTCGACACTCTTACTTATCGAAAAGACTACGATAGATCCCCTACACTTGTGGGTCATCACCACTCATTCTTCGTTGAACACATTGAAAATATGTATGTGGATTACTTAACCATTATGTGGGATTATTTAGATACATGGTACTCACAGAAACATATATAAAATGATTTCAAATGTGTCTGTTGTCACACATAACCATGCATGATCTTACTAAATTAATTGCTCAACTGATCAAAGTAAGAGCAAATTCTCCTAAACAAAGAATAAATCCATTCGAATGGACAACTTCGTTGAAATCTTTTCACGAGCAATGTGTGATTATATATACATACCAAGTATAGTTTAGCTAAATATCTTATCAAAGATAGTGAAATTAATTAAATGACCAATCTTACAGAATTGTAATTTACGAGATCTTGCTGGATACATACGGCCTTACACACCGTAATTATGAACTAAATCATACGAACTGCATATTGTACTACTTTTCCCTTGTAGCAAGTACATGAAAATCAACAAATTATTTCCCGTCTACCATAATTTGGTTACATACTGATATCACCACTGCAACATACATCAATGGGCCCTCACAAAAAATTACAGATCTATATGAGGAATAATATTTTATCCGTTAATCAAAAGGTATTCATAGTTTGTATGTTGATTGCATCAGCAATAAGGACATTTTCTAGCATTAGGGGGAGATAAGTATCACAAAGAATGCCGAAAAATAAACTAGAATGTTATTGACATACAGCCTTTATATCCACGTACTCAAAGAATTTGAGCTAGAAGTTTAGATAATCATATATTTGTAACACATTGGAAATTTGCCACATACATTTACTAATGCAAAGGTGTCACTAAATTTTATATTACTGCAGTAAAGTGTTGAAATCTAACATGTCTCCAACATATCTATAATTTTAGAAGTATTAATGCTATGTTTATATCAACTATATATTGTTTTGGTGCACTGTTATATTATTTTTATGGACTAAGTTATTAATCTGGTGCATAATGCCAGTTTTTGTTTTCTGCATGTTTTTTTGTTTTACAGAAAATAAATATCTAGAAAGTTCCAAACACTGAGGCGATTTAATATGATTTTGTAATGAATATATGTGATTTTTGGGCGAAGAATCAACGCGAATGGATGCCCGAGGGCCCCACATGGGCAGGTAGCACGACCAACCCCCTGGCCGCACCCCTTGCCCGTGTGGCAAGACCTTAAGGCGGTTGGATCCCTTCTTTCACGGCAAGAAAGCTAATTTCCGGGGGGAAATCCCCTAAAAATTTCAATCGGTTGGAGTTACGGATCTCAAGATATTTAAGAAACGGTGAATGGCCAAAAAACAGTGGTGAAAAACAAAGAGACAGAGAGAAGAGATCCAATATCGGAGGGGCTCTTGTCCCTCCCAGAGCCTGGTGGCCAAGGAATAGAGTGGAGAACCTCTCCTAACGTACGTGAGGCCATGGAGGAGGAAGCTGGAGGGGAGGCTCTCTTACCTTCTCTCCAGGCGGCATCGGAGTGCCACCGGGGGAACCATCATCATAACGATCGTCTTCATCAATGTCGTCGTCTTCACCAACAGTCTTCCTCACCTTCCTCACCTCTTTTTAGTGGTCCACTCTCCCGCGGCCTGTTGCAATTCCCTACTTGAACATGGTGTTTGATGCTATGAATTATTATTCAATGATTTGTGTCGTCGTTATTGTGTTTGAGTAGATTTTTGTTGTCCTATGAGGTAATTGGTGAATTGCTATGATTGGTTTAAATTGCTTGTGGTTATGTTATTGTCCTTTGGTGCCCATCATATGAGCACACGTGTGGATCACACCATAGAGTTAACTGTATGTTCATAGGACTATGCATCTGGGGGCACAAGAGACAAAATACGTCTCCTAACCATAGAAATTGATACATACGAGATTGAAGGAGTGTGATGCCCCCGATTTAATCATACACTAATCATACATGCAAATGTGTACGATCAAGATCAGGGACTCACAGGAAGATATCACAACACAACTCTAGACACAAATTAAAGTCATGCAAGCTTCATATTACAAGCCAGGGGCCTCGAGGGCTCGAATACATAAGATCGAATACAAACGAGTTAGTGGAAGCAACAATATCTGAGTACATACATAAGCTAAACAAGTTTGCCTTAAGAAGGCTAGCACAAAAGTAACAACGATCAAAAAGGCAAGGCCTCCTGCCTGGGAGCCTCCTATCTAATCCTGGTCATCGACGCTCTCACGTAGTAGTAGGCACCTTCGGGGTAGTCATAGTCGTCGGCGATGGCAACTGGCTCCTGGGCCCCGACATCTGATTGCAACAATTGTGTATAGGGGGAAAAGAGGTAGCAGAGCACCTATGAGTACTCATCCAAAGTACTCGCAAGACTTACATCAGATCTACACTACATATGCATCGGTATCAATAAAAGGGGTAGTATTTTTGGGCCGAACTGCAGAATGCCAGAATAAGAGGAAGAGAAGCTAGTCCTATCGAAGACTCTTCTTCCAGCCTCCATCTTGAAACAGTAGAAGAGAGTAGCTAGTATAGAACAAGTGTCAACGTATAGCATAAACCTACCCGGAGATCCTCTCCTCGTCACCCTGTGAGAGAGCGATCACCAGGTTGTATTTTTCACTTGTCTTGCTATGTTTTATTAAGTATCCGGTTTTAGCTGTAAGAGGTCGGAATACAACTCCAAGTCATCCTGTTACCGTGGACAAGCCTATTCGAATAGATCAACTTCCTTGCAGGGGTGCACCACATTACCCAACACGCTCGATCACTCTAGCCGGACACACTTTCATGGTTCATGCCCGGCCTTGGAAGATCAACACTCATAGCCCTACCTAGGATCAACAAAGAGGCCAACACGCCGTTCTACATCCTAAGCATGCACGGGTCTTGGCCCCAACGCCCGTTGCACTCCTGCATGTTGCGTGGGCGGCCGGGATCAGTTCTAGTGACCTCCTTATACAAGGCAGGTGCTTACGCGGACCACCTGGGCACGCGCTGCTCAGTCGCTGATATCTAGAGAACTTTGGCTGATACATACGACACTGAGTGCCCATAACTATTCCCACGTAGCGGTTAGTGCGTATAGGTCAACGACCAACTCAGATCAAATATCCAAACTCGTTAGGCGTGTTATTAAGAAATAACCATGAACAACGACCAGGGACCAGGCCCACCTCTCTTCTAGGTGGTCTCAACCTGCCCTGTCGCGCTGCCACAAAGAGCCACAAAGAGGGCCATCGGGAAAACATGTCCTTTTAGCCCCCAGTCCGGGAATCACTCGCGGGTACTCTACGAGCTGACCCGACTTTAGTCACACCATGTATCATGTATAATATGTATATATGTATATACCCATGATCACCACCCGAAGGGATCACGACCCAATAATATAGCATGGCAGACGGACAAGAATGTTGGGCCACTCATGGAATACTTGAAGGAACTATGCCCTAGAGGCAATAATAAAATGGTTATTATTATATTTCCTTAATAATGATAAAGGTTTATTATTCATGCTAGAATTTTATTGACCGAAACTTAAATACATGTGTGTATACATAAACAAATACCGTGTCCCTAGTAAGCCTCTACTAGACTAGCTCGTTTATCAAACATGGTTAAGGTTTCCTAACCATAGACATGTGTTGTCATTTGATAACGCGATCACATAATTAGGAGAATGATGTGATGGACAAGATCCGTCTGTTAACCTAGCATTTGATCGTTCAGTTTATTGCTACTGCCTTCTTAAAATACATGTTCCTTCGACCATGAGATCATGCAACTCCCGGATATCGGAGGAATAACTTGTGTGCTATCAAACGTCACAATGTAACTGGGTGATCATAAAGATGCTCTAAAGGTATCTCCAAAGGTGTCTATTGAGTTGGCGTGAATCGAGATTCGGATCTGTCACTCTGTGTATCGGAGAGGTGTCTCTGGGTCCTCTCGGTAATACACATAACAAGAAGCTTGCAAGCAAAGTGACTAAGGAGTTAGTTGCAAGATGATGTATTACGGAACGAGTAAAGAGACTTGTTGGTAACGAGATTGAACTAGGTATAGAGATACCGACGATCGAATCTCGGGCAAGTAACATATCGACCGACAAAGGGAATTATGTATGTTGTCATAAAGGTTCTACCGATAAAAGATCTTCGTGGAATATGTAGGAATCAATATGGGCACACTGGTACAGCGAGGTGCTATACAAACAATTTTTAACCCCTTTCCGCGAAGGCATTTGGAACCATCGCCAAGTGAATGTGGGCGATAGGGGGGGGGTCCTTCCCACACAACCCAGAAAACGTCGGGGATAGGGAGCCTTGATGCATATACAATACTCGCTACTCGTTTGTGCTTGCATTGCCTTCGCAGTCGGTATTCTGTGGTGCTACGTTTATGATGCGCATCCTGTCACAAACGGTTCACTATCATAGAACGTGTATGATAAGCAAACAATCACACACATTCGCTTTTCCCAAACCACATGCGATAACTAATTAAGAAGATTAGCTAATTGTCTTACGAGTGTCCGATAGGATTATGAAACATCGGACCATCATAACATCATCATACAAAACAACTACCGCACACGCTATTCTATGGTGCAACATTTATGATGCATACCACATCAAAAACAATTCATGGTTGTGAATCATGTACGATAATCAACTATCACAAACGTTTAGTTTGCTTGCACCGTTTGTGATATTGTCTAACATCGCACACGCTTTGCAAACGACAACTGTGTGCATGCTTGCACACGTTTCCTCTCTGTAAACCATGTCGGATTATGGTGTATATTGCAAATGTTTGTGTTTTGCCAACCATGTGTGCCGTAATGACCTGCAGAGTGTAATTTCACCGTAATTTAATTGTTGTTATTTCAAATTGTACCGGATTTGAATTTGAATGTGCGATATAGCTTTACTCATATCCATCAGGTTCAAACAACCAATGCATTATTTGATTCATAGGTACATATGTTCAAGAATTACATAAGAACCAAATAAAGAATGATGAACCACTGTTGTATACTTGTACTATTAAAGATGGTAAAGAAAGAGGTGAAATACATTCTGGTTGCTGAACAAGGTGAAGCGGAATGCCTTTATTGTGCCCTCCTCCATGCAGTAGGCACGCACGACTCTAGTCCAACCCCTTGTGATGTCCGATCGCCCATCCTTCACGGTCTTCATGAAAACACCTAGATAATCATCGTGTTCTAGTAGAAATAATTTAACCTTTGCACGCTCCCAAATCATGTAGTTTGAGAGGTAATCTTGAGTAAACTTCTTTGGGAACCACTGCAAAGGAAAAAGATTCAGACATTGTCATCTAACACACCTCATTATGGGCAGTAAAAATAAGGCCGTAGAGTTCTTACTTACCATCATGCAGTTCGTTCTTGTGTTGGATAAAGTGTAAACAAATAGTTTAATTGCCATCTTTTGACCCATTTTACTAACAATCTTTATCAACTTCCTCACTTGATGTTGGTTCATTGATATCGCATTGCCCCATATGCAGAAAGGGTCAAAGCGCGGATCTTTACCAATGACATATGTACCTAAAAGCACCAAGTTAATATTAGAAGCTAAACAACAATTGCACAATCATGTAGTACAACACTCTTTTATAATATCTTATAACATCCAATATACTCACATATTAGATGAATTAACATCTTATATTATGGCCGGGAAGGAGTTTATTGCATTCTTACAAATTATCGGTTGAGTAACTGTTGCTATATCCATGGGTTAGAGTTAGTTCGAGCTACTTCGGGCTCAAATAGCCCTAAAGTATATCCAAATATGAGGGCTAGTTTGAGCTAGTTGCATCTAACCCACCCAAAAAAACTATCCAACCCAAGAGGTGCTAATTGGAGCTAGTTCTCCTAGTGCATTTATTGTGAATCTAACCCTGTCATCCAAACACCTCTTTGGATAGAGTTAGTTCAGGGTTAGTCATGAGCTAGAAACTAACTCTAACCTCTAGCTAAGTTGAGAATCCAAACAGGGCTGTGTTGTTGTTGTTGCTACTGCTGGCCTTCTGCGTATATCTAGACATCATCAGAACATTAAGGTAACACTCTTCCTTGTTGCTTTGTAGCCTAGGATTGCATATTTAGACATTAAGTACAGTGCATGTTGCTATGTATCCTCAAATATATTACATATGGCCCTAGTTAACCTAACGATAAATAGGTTACAAATATATTCAGTTAAAAGTCCGATTCACCGATTAGTCCCTTATCAGTCCCCAGCCTATATGGTACCAGCTAGCGATATCCTGAACATTGAGTATATATACGCCATGGGATGAAACTAACCTCAATGGAAAACAACAGTCGTTCCCAAAATTGTCCTGTGTAGGTACATCGAGAGGCATGTTAAACACAACAGGCTAAACATCAACCAAATATATCCATGCCAGACAAAACAATCTCCAAAAGATAGCTTCAGTGTACAGGTTTAAGCACGCTAGTAAAGCAAAACAAGTGGAAAGGTGTGTTAACTGCAACATGCCTAACATTTAACAACCAGCAAACATAGTCATTCAAACTGGTATTGTGTCGATCTAAGTACACTGCTTATTGTTAAATAAAAATGGAAAGGCGTGTTAACTACAAGATGCAACAACCAAATGTAGTCATTCATTGTGGTATTGTTGAAACTGGTATTGATGAAATTGAATTTCACTGTTCATACTTGCACATATAGAATATCACGTTGTGAATAACTGGAATAAACAAGGCATACTATGAACAAACAAAGATAGCATTTGAAATTGGACATATGCTAAATACAAACAACTGAACAATAAAAAAACTTTAAAAGAGGCAAAAGGGACTCACTACACTACAAAATATAGCAATTAAAACTAGACATGTTCTCACTACACGACAAAAGGGACTCGACAAAACAAATCATGGGTTCCCCCCTGTGAAGTGGCACGACAAAACAAATCATGGGTTTCCTCACTTGGCACAGATGGGCTCGTCCCCGTGGGAAGAGCAAGGACCCTGGATGCACTCCATGTTGTCACAGATGGGCTCCTTCCCCTTGGAAGAGAACGACTATAGGGTGCCCTCCCTGATGTCGCAGATGGGCTCTTTCCCCTTAGAAGAGCAGATGGGATCTTTCCCCTTGGAAGAGCCGGAGAGGGTGCCCTCCTCGTGGTCACCGTCGATGAGGTCTGACTTAGAAGCTGTTGATCTCAAGCCAGCGTCACAAAACGTGTCCTTCATAAATGATAAAAGGGGCTCGATGGCAATGTAGGATGGCAAATTCTTTACAGCGAGCCAGAGGAGATCAGCGGTGGGGCCATGGATGAGATCGACGACGGTTGAACCCGAGGCGTTGGGGGTGGGCCACTTAACCTGTGACATAGCCCACCTCAGGCTGTCGCTGTCAACGACCTCGATGTCATATTCGGCGTCCGCGGCATACTCGCATACTCTAGCCCGCTAATTGAGTGCCTGCGGCCAGTGATACGTCTCCAACGTATCTATAATTTTTGATTGTTCCATGCTATTATATTATCTGTTTTGGATGTTTAATGGGCTTTACTATACACTTTTATACTATTTTTGGGACTAACCTATTAACCGGAGGCCCAATCCAAATTGCTGTTTTTTTGCCTATTTCAGTGTTTCGCAGAAAAGGAATATCAAACGGAGTCCAAACGGAATGAAACCTTCGGGAGAGTCGTTTTTGGAACAAACACAATCCAGGAGACTTGGAGTGGACGTCAAGGAAGCAACGAGGCGGCCACGAGGCAGGTAGGCACGCCCAGGGGGTAGGCGCGCCCCCACCCTCGTGGGCCCCTCATGGCTCCCCTGTCCGACTTCTTTCGCTATATATACACATATACCCTGAAAACATCCGAGAGCACCACGAAACCCTATTTCCACCGCCGCAACCTTCTGTACCCGTGAGATCCTATCTTAGGGCATTTTCCGGTGCACCATCGGAGGGGGAATCGATCATAGAGGGCTTCTACATCAACACCATAGCCTCTCCGATGATGTGTGAGTAGTTTACCTCAGACCTTCGGGTCCATAGTTATTAGCTAGATGGCTTCTTCTCTCTCTTTGGATCTCAATACAAAGTTCTCCTCGATCTTCTTAGAGATCTATTCGATGTAATTCTTTTTGCGGTGTGTTTGTCGAGATCCGATGAATTGTGGGTTTATGACCAAGATTATCTATGAATAATATTCGAATCTCCTCTGAATTCTTTCATGTATGATTTGTTATGTTTGCAAGTCTCTTCGAATTATCAGTTTGGTTTGGCCTACTACATTGATCTTTCTTGCAATGGGAGAAGTGCTTAGCTTTGGGTTCAGTCTTGCGATGTCCTTTCCCAGTGATAGCAGGGGCAGCAAGGCACGTATTGTATTGTTGCCATCGAGGATAAAAAGATGGGGTTTATATCATATTGCTTGAGTTTATCCCTCTACATCATGTCATCTTGCCTAATGTATTACTCTGTTCTTATAAACTTAATACTCTAGATGCATGCTGGATAGAGGTCGATGTGTGGAGTAATAGTAGTAGATGCAGAATCGTTTCGATCTACTTGTCGCGGACGTGATGCCTATATACATGATCATGCCTAGATATTCTCATAACTATGAACTTTTCTATCAATTGCTCCGCAGTAATTTGTTCACCCACCATTATACTTATGCTATCTTGAGAGAAGCCACTAGTGAAACCTATGGCTCCTGGATCTATTTTCCATCATATAAGTTTCCGGTCTATTTTATTTTGCAATCTTTACTTTCCAATCTATATCATAAAAATACCAAAAATATTTATCTTATTATCTCTATCACATCTCACTTTTGCAAGTGGCCATGAAGGGATTGACAACCCCTTTATCGTGTTGTTTGCAAGGTTCTTATTTGTTTGTGCAGGTACGAGGGATTTGAGTGTAGCGTCCTACTAGATTGATACCTTGGTCCTCAAAAACTGAGGGAAATACTTATGCTACTTTGTTGCATCACCCTTCCTCTTCAAGGGAAAACCAACGCATGCTCAAGAGGTAGCAAGAAGGATTTCTGGCGCCGTTTCCTGGGAGTCTACGCACAAGTCAAGATATACCAAGTACCCATCACAAACTCTTATCCCTTGCATTACATTATTTGCCATTTGCCTCTCGTTTTCCTCTCCCCCACTTCTAAAACGATTTTCGAAAACCTTAGCCTTTTCTTCGCCCTTCTTTTGCTCGATCTTATGATTGGTTGTGTCTCCATGTACCTTCTATGTGCTTGCATCTTTGCTTGCTAAATATCTATTGATATGGATCCACTTAAAGTGTTCTACTTGGATCATCTTCGATCCTTATCCGCTCTTGCTAAAACCCCAACTAGCCTAGTTGATGGGAAATCTTTAGATGAGCATGCTCATTTTGTGCGTCACCGTTTGTCTGAAAAAGGGAGACTGTTGATGGGAAATCTTTAGATGAGCATGCTCATTTTGTGCGTCACCGTTTGTCTGAAAAAGGGAGACTCTAAACAGATTGCTATGTTATGCTTGGAATGTTTGTGAAATTTATGATTTTACTTGTTGCTCTAAGAACCCTAAAAAACACCTTCCCTGCCTATGTGAGTTTAATGATAATGAAATCTTATCTTCTTATGCAAAGGGTATTTATAGTTAATATGATATCAAACAAATTGAAGAATTTGTTGCTTTTAAGGATGCTTATGAAGTTGCTTCTTTGATTGAAAAGTATGATATTACTCTCTACGAATCTGAAAATTTTGACATACTTAAATATTGCTATGGAAACTATGCCCATAATGTCTATGTCAAAGAATTTATTGAAAGAATGACCGTTGCTTTGGAAGAAAATAATGATATGCATGAATCTATAGATAATTATGATTCCGATGATTTGATTCAAATATCCCTTGATGAACATGATGCGTGCTATTCTTGTGGTCATGATGCCAATATTTATGGAGATGAATTTGCTATAGTCCCTTATGTTAAACATGAGATTGTTGCTATTGCACCCATACTTGATAGTTCCTTTGATGAAAAGCATGATTGCAATGATGTTATTATAAATTCCCTTAATGTCAATTGTGTTAATGATATGCAAAACCTCAAGCTTGGGGATGCTATTTTTGCTATGTCTACTATTTGTTGCAATGATCATGATTGGGGTGATTCTTTTTATGATCTTGAAAATTTATTTAAGCCCCATGATGAATATGAGATTGATAATAGTGTTTGCAATATTATTGAAAGCGGGTCTGGAAGAGTGTCAACTTTAGATCCCACATATTTTGAGAATGTTCAATCTTATGATTCTTTTGATAAAAGTGGGTCTTGAGAGGTCATGACTTTAGTTAATGTTAATCCCACTATTTTGGAAGAGTGTCGACTTCGCATGCATGTGGATCGTGTTGAAAATATTTTATGTGATAGCTATTAAATTGAATTTGCTTATGATCCCACATGTAATTATTATGAGAGAGGGAACTATGGTTGTAGAAATTTTCATGTTACTAAATTACCTCTCGTTATGTTGAGATTGCTATTGTTTCTTTCCGCTTCCTTGCATATGGTAGTTTTTGCTTGCTATGATAATTTGTTTGCCTATAAGATGCCTATGCATAGGAAGTATTTTAGACTTAGATGTGTTTGTCACTTGTTTCATGATGCTCTCTTTGCGCTTCAATTCTTGTCTTTCATGTGAGCATCATCGAAATCTCAATGTCTAGCTAGGGGCGTTAAACGATAACGCTTGTTGGGAGGCAACCCAATTTTATTTTTGTTCTTTACTTTTTGTTCCTGTTTAGTAATAAATAATTCATCTAGCCTCTGGTTATATGTGTTTTTATGTTATAATTAGTGTTTGTGCCAAGTAAAACCTACATGATCTTCTTGGGTGATAGTTAATTTGATCTTGCTGAAAAATAGAAACTTTTGCGCGCACGAGAATAATTTTCATAAATCACAGAAACGTGCTTTTCAGTTGATTATTTCTGAACAAGATTAATAAACAAATTATCTAGAACTTCCTATTTTGGTAGAATTTTTGGCGTTCTAGAAGTATTCAAAAGTTACAGATTTCTACAGACTGTTCTGTTTTTGACAGATTCTGTTTTTTGTGTGTTGTTTCTTTATTTTCATGAATCTATGGCTAGTAAGGGGGGTATGAACCATAGAGAAGTTGGAATACAGTAGGTTTAACACCAATATAAATAATTAATGATTTCATTACAGTACCTTAAAGTGGTGGTTTGTTTTATTTCGCTAACGGAGCTCATGAGATTTTCTGTTGAGTTTTGTGTTGTGAAGTTTTCAAGTTTTGGGTAAATATTTGATGGATTATGGAATAAGGAGTGGCAAGAGCCTAATCTTGGGGATGCCCAAGGAACCCCAATGTAAAATTCAAGTACAACCGAAAGCCTAAGGTTGGGGATGCCCCAGAAGGCATCCCCTCTTTCGTCTTCGTCCATCGGTAACTTTACCTGATGCTATATTTTTATTCACCGCATGATATGTGTTTTGCTTGGAGCGTCTTGTATGATTTGAGTGTTTGCTCTAAGTTTAACACAATCATCCTTGCTGTACACACCTTTTGGGATAGACACACATGAATCAGAATTTATTAGAATACTCTATGTGCTTCACTTATATCTTTTGAGTTAGATAATTTTGCTCTAGTACTTCACTTATATCTTTTTCGAGCACGGCGGTGGTTTTATTTTATAGAAATTATTGATCTCTCATGATTCACTTATATTATTTTGGGAGTCCTTTAGAATAGCATGGTAATTGCTTTGGTTAAAATTTTAGTCCTATTATGATGAGCATCCAAGATAGGTATAATAAAAACTATCATATAAAGTGCATTGAATACTATGAGAAGTTTGATACTTGATGATTGTTTTGAGATATGAGGGTGGTAATATTAGGGTCATGATAGTTGAGCAATTGTGAATTTTAGGAATACTTGTGTTAAAAGTTTGTGATTCCCGTAGCATGCATGTATGGTGAACCGTTATGTGATGAAGTTGGAGCATGATTTATTTATTGATTGTCTTCCTTATGTGTGGAGGTCGGGATCGCGCGATGGTTAACACCTACCAACCCTTCCCCTAGGAGCATGCGTGTAGTACTTAGTTTTGATAACTTGTATATTTTTGCAATAAGTATGTGAGTTCTTCATGACTAATGTTGAGTCCATGGATTATACGCACTCTCACCCTTCCACCATTGCTAGCCTCTCTTGTGCCCGCAACTTTCGTCGATATCATACACCCACCATATACCTTCCTCAAAACAGCCACCATACCTACCTATTATGGCATTTCCATAGCCATTCTGAGATATATTGCCATGCAACTTTCCACCGTTACGTTTATTATGACATGCTCCACCATTGTTATATTGCTTTGAATGATCATGTACTTGACATCATATTTGTGGCAAAGCCACCATTCATAATTCTTTCATACATGTCACTCTTGATTCATTATCCCGGTACACCGCCGGAGGCATCCACATAGAGTCATATTTTGTTCTAAGATTTTTGAGTTGTAAGTAGATAAAAGTGTGATGATCTTCATTATTAGAGCATTGTCCCATGTGAGCAAAGGATGATGGAAGCAATGATTCCCTCACAAGTTGGGATGAGTCTAAAACTAAAAGAGGCCAAAGAAGCCCAAATAAAAAAGAGGCCAAAGAAGCCCACCAAAAAAAAGAAAAAAAATGAGAGAAGGGACAATGTTACTATCCTTTTACCACACTTGTGCTTCAAAGTAGCACCATGATCTTCGTGATAGAGGGTCTCCTATGTTGTAACCTTCATATGCTAGTGGGAATTTTTCATTATAGAACTTGGATTGTATATTCCAATGATGGGCTTCCTCAAATTGCCCTAGGTATTCGTGAGCAAGCAAGTTGGATGCACACCCACTTAGTTTCTTTTGATGAGCTTTCATACACTTATAGCTCTAGTGCATCCATTGCATGGCAATCCCTACTCACTCACATTGATATCTATTAATGGGCATCTCCATAGCCTGTTGATATGCCTAGTTGATGTGAGACTATCTTCTCCTTTTTTGTCTTCTCCACAACCACCATCCTATTCCACCTATAGTGATATGTCCATGGCTCACGCTCATGTATTGCGTGAAGATTGAAAAAGTTTGAGAATACTAAAGTATGAAAAACTTGCTTGGCTAAAACCGGTGTTGTGCATGATTTAAATATTTTGTGTGATGAGGATAGAGCATAGAGAGACTATAGGATTTTGTAGGGATAACTTTCTTTGGCCATGTTATTTTGAGAAGACATGATTACTTTGTTAGTATGCTTGAAGTAATATTACTCTTATGCCAATATTAAACTTTTGTCTTGAATCTTTTGGATCTGAACATTCATGCCACAATAAAGAAAATTACATTGAGAATTATGCTAGGTAGCATTCCACATCAAAAATTCTGTTTTTTATCATTTACCTACTCGAGGACGAGCATGAATTAAGTTTTGGGATGCTTGATACGTCTCCAACGTATCTATAATTTTTGATTGTTCCATGCCATTATAAAATATGTTTTGGATGTTTAATGGGCTTTACTATACACTTTTACACTATTTTTGGGACTAACCTATTAACCGGCGGCCCAGTCCAAATTGCTATTTTTTTTGCCTATTTCAGTGTTTCACAGAAAAGGAATATCAAACGGAGTCCAAACGGAATGAAACCTTTGGGAGAGTCGTTTTTGGAACAAACGCAATCAGGGAGACTTGGAGTGGACGTCAAGGAAGCAACAAGGCGGCCACGAGGCAAGGAGGCGCGCCCAGAGGGGTAGGCACGCCCCCCACCCTCATGGGCACCTCGTGGCTCCCCTGACCGACTTCTTTCACCTATATATACTCATATACCCTGAAAACATCCGAGAGCACCACAAAACCCTATTTCCACCGCCGCAACCTTCTGTACCAGTGAGATCCCATCTTGGGGCCTTTTCCAGTGCACCACCGGAGGGGGAATCGATCACGGAGGTCTTCTACATCAACACCATAGCCTCTCCGATGAAGTGTGAGTAGTTTACCTCAGACCTTCGGGTCCATAGTTATTAGCTAGATGGGTTCTTATCTCTCTTTGGATCTCAATATAAGGTTCTCCTCGATCTTCTTGGAGATCTATTCGATGTAATTCTTTTTGTGGTGTGTTTGTCGAGATCCAATGAATAGTGGGTTTATGACCAAGATTATCTATGAACAACATTTGAATCTCCTCTGAATTATTTTACGTATGATTTGTTATGTTTGCAAGTCTCTTCGAATTATCAGTTTGGTTTGGCCTACTAGATTGATCTTTCTTGCAATGGGAGAAGTGCTTAGCTTTGGGTTCAATCTTGCGGTGTCCTTTCCCAGTGACAGCAGGGGCAGCAAGGCACATATTGTATTGTTGCCACCGAGGATAAAAAGATGGGGTTTATATCATATCGCTTGAGTTTATCCCTCTACGTCATGTCATCTTGCCTAATGCGTTACTCTGTTCTTATGAACTTAATACTCTAGATGCATGCTGGATAGCGGTCGATGTGTGGAGTAATAGTAGTAGATACAGAATCGTTTCGATCTACTTGTCACGGACGTTATGCCTATATACATGATCATGCCTAGATATTCTCATAACTATGCACTTTTCTATCAATTGCTCGACAGTAATTTGTTCACCCACAGTAATACTTATGCTATCTTGAGAGAAGCCACTAGTGAAACCTATGGCCCCCGGGTCTATTTTCTATGATATAAGTTTCTGATCTATTTTATTTTGCAATCTTTATTTTCCAATCTATATCATAAAAATACCAAAAATATTTATCTTATTATCTCTATCAGATCTCACTTTTGCAAGTGGCCGTGAAGGGATTGACAACCCATTTATCGCGTTTGTTGCAAGGTTCTTATTTGTTTGTGTAGGTACGAGGGATTTGAGTGTAGCCTCCTACTGGATTGATACCTTGGTTCTCAAAAACTGAGGGAAATACTTACGCTACTTTGCCGCATCACCCTTTCCTCTTCAAGGGAAAACCAACGCATGATCATGAGGTAGCAGCCAGTAATGGTCGTCAGCTTCCTCGGTGACGTCGGGCAAAGAGACCGCGATACACCTCTTTTGGGCCAGTCGCTCCTCGAGCTCCACGGGAAGCGTAGCTGGGCTTAGGCTGTGACGTTCTAGAGTGAGGGATGAGGATGGGGATCTGTGGTAAAGAGGGCGTTTGGCAGGCATCATCTAAGAAACTCAGGGCGGCCTGGGTATGGAGATCGATGGGTAAGCTGCATGGGCAAGCCGGCAGATGTTGACAATGGAGGCCTTGCGGCGGCGTTGACCCTGCTAGGGTTTCGAGCGAGGGAGGGGGTGTACGTGTGTGTGTGCGTGCGCACGTGCCCGAGGAGGTTTTGGTGTGTGTGTGTGTGTGTGTGTGTGTATGTGTGTGTGTGTGGAGGGGGGCGGAGGGTGTGTTTGAGGAAATGACGCGGTTACTGAAAATTTTACTACGTGGGAGTCAAACGCGGGAGTGAAATGCCGGGGCTATTGAAAATTAGGATGATGGTGCATCACACACGGTCCGGAGATAACAACCGTGTGTTATGAAATAGAAAAGTCCTCGAGACAGGCAGATATTTTTGAGGGATGCAGGCGGGAGCGGGAACAAGAAACATCACACACGGTCGAAACATAATAATCATGTGTTATCAAACAGAAAAAGCTGCAGGTGGGTAGATATTTTTGAGAGGGGAAGCCTCGTGGAGCCCAATGTACTATGCGGATGTGCGTGACAGGGGCACCGACATGGAACATGGTTAGTGTGAGTGAAATCGTGTCTATTGCATCATCCGACTTGTCTAATGTTCATAGATTTGGCGAAAAATGACGCGGGAGAGGGTCAGAACGCGAACACACTTGCATGTGGACCAAATATATGTATGAAAAGGGTGGTTTGATGTTCAAACACCAAATGCAACATAGATGTGGCACCTATCTCGCAAAGCACACTGTATTGCTTGCCCCCCACCTCGTGTTGGCGGGAAGGGAATTCTAAGCTATGAATGCATGCCCCCCCAATGGAGGTTCACCTAGCAAAGTGTGAAGTAGCAGTCCCCCCCCCCCACACCCACTTTTAGTCAGCGGGCCAGAGAGGCATCTCACCAAGATGGATCATAAAACGGACCAAGAATAATCCACCTTGGTCGTACAACCTCTCTCTTGTTGTTGGTCAAATAGATGGCCGCCCATGCGATCTGGGAGATGGGTTAGCTCGCCAATAATCACGCAAGTAGCTAGTCCCCGAAGACAACCACTGCCTGCGTGTGGCTCAAACATATGTATGGAGAGGTGTGTTTGAATACATAATAGAACAACTTTGATGTGGCACCATGCTTTTGAACCAGAAATCCACACACTGAGTGACGGTTAGTTGATGATGCATATGTATGTCACACCACACTTCAAGCCGATGACGGGGACTCATGCATGCATGCATGCATAGTATGCGCTCAAGCTCAATTAGGTCTGAATCTCACCATGACCTATACTAGGACAACATGAACCAAAGGAAGAATCCGCCATGGTAACCTATCTTGTTGTCGGTCAAGGTGATCATGGATGTCCACGTGGGCCCACGAATATATAGGCTTGTCGCTGATAACCATGTGAGGGAGTGTACCATTTGAAGACAACCACTACATGCTTATGTATGGAGGTGATGAGTGCATGCATGTTTGAATACCATTTCACAACATTGATGTGGTGCGTGCGTCAAAAATCATACAATCCCCACACAGAGCGAGATCGGTTCATGACATGTCGCGGTACTAGCCACTTCGACTCGATGGGAGGGATTCATGCTTTACACATGCATGTATGTGCTCAAACTGTATCATGTCATCCCGGAGCATGACATATATATATCGTATTACAAACAAAAAAATAATCCCCTCCTAAGTCAAATTAACCTCTCTCGTTGTCAGGCAAAGTAGTGATGGACCAAGCGGGCCCACAGATGGGAAGCATCGATATTGCTGATAACCGCTTAAGTGGGTGCGAGAGGACAACCACCATTGCTTTGCATTTGGGCCAAACATATGTTGAATACCCAAAATGCACAACTTTGATGTGGCACATGCCTCGAAAACCGTAGAGTCCCCACACACAATGAGGTTCATGAAGCGTACTACGTATGATGGTCCCCTTCCCCCTCTTCGACGCATGCATACTATATGCTCCTACCGTAATACAACCCAAAAAGAATCATCCTTGATGGTGAAATTAATTAACCTCTCCCGATATAGGTCAAAGTGATGCATGCATCGATGATGGCCTCGTGGGCCCATAGATGGAAGCGTCACACATGAGTGTCCTAGGATAACCACCGCATGCATGCATGTGGCCCAAAGAGGTGTTGTGTGATGTTTGAATAGCCAATTTCACAACTTTGATGTGGCACGTATCTCAGAAACTGAAAAGTCCCCACACTGAGTGAGGTGTACTTGTTCACAACCGCGTACATATAGCACATATGCTAGTCCCCTCCCACCTCTTCGACGCGTACTATATATATACTCCCGCCATAACACAAACAAAAAAGATTCTACCTTGCTGGTCAAATTAACCTCACCGCCGGCTGTTCGTCAAAGTGATGGACGGCGATCTCGCGGGCCCATAGAAAGCGCCACACGCGTGTATCGAGTGTTGTGTAGGACAACCGTCGACTGCATGTGGACAAAAGATGTATGTATGAAAGGGTTGTGTAATGTTTTAAATAACGAATTCACGACTTTGATGTGGCACCTGCCTCACATAACGGCCAACCTACACGGTGGCTCACGACTCGTAATGTACTGCAAGCCACCCGCCACCATCCAGACGCGCGCACGCACACACACACACATCGAATCCACCGCAACTACAATGCATGTTATATTATCCGGCGGTGAACATATGTTACCAAAGTAGGGACATTTTAATTTTGAAATAGAAAAACATAGATCATTAAGACGTTTTAATACATTGATTGATTTTCTAGGGGTATAATGTGCAAAAATTAAATTTGAGCTACATGCACATGTGACACCTAAATGGATTGCACAAACACATGTGTCTCACTGGCTGCATGTTTACTCCGCGTGCAAGAAATTTCAAACATTGAGAATCTTGATTTTTAAATTCTAGTACATCCAAAACTTATTTGAAATTCATGAAACCTATCGTGTTGTCATATGGACACCAAAACAAAGTGGCATTGTACTCTTTTGGTCAAACTTGAGATCAGTTTTGATGTAATCTTCATCTTCTTACAAATGGAAGATTATTAATAATTGGGAACCAATATCCCAAATGGATTATTTATCTGAACCATGAGCGTTAGACTAACAATGGATATGTGCCATGCTCTAGTTAAGCAATAAAGCGGCAACATTGATCATCCAAATAAAAAACAATATATGTGCCGCCATGCGACCCGTGTGCCGTGCGAGGAGGCGTGAGTTGACGGGATGCATGCGAGCAGTCCGCCGCATAGGCAGACTGGGAGGCATGCGTGCATGTGTGTGAATTGACGGGAGGCATGCTCTCTATGTAGTATGCTACCTCTTGAGCACTGCGTTGGTTTTCCTTTGAAGAGGAAAGGGTGATGTAGCAAAGTAGCGTAAGTATTTCCCTCAGTTTTTGAGAACCAAGGTATCAATCCAGTAGGAGGCTCCTCAAAAGTCCCTCGTACCTACACAAACAAACAAGAACCTCACAACCAACGCGGTAAAGGGGTTGTCAATCCCTTCACGGTAACTTGCGAAAGTGAGATCTGATTGAGATAATAAGATAAGATAACTATTTTTGGTATTTTTATGATATAGATTGGTAAGTAAAGATTGCAAATAAAACTAGATTGGAAACTTATATGATAAAGGATAGAGCCAGGGGCCATCGGTTTCACTAGTGGCTTCTCTCAAGATAGCATAAGTATTACGGTGGGTGAACAAATTACTGTCGAGCAAATGATAGAAAAGTGCATAGTTATGAGAATATCTAGGCATGATCATGTATATAGGCATCACGTCCGCAACAAGTAGACCAAAACGATTCTGCATCTACTACTATTACTCCACACATCGACCGACTCCTGCCAGCATCTAGAGTATTATGGCCATAAGAACAGAGTAACGCATTAAGCAAGATGACATGATGTAGAAGGATAAACTCAAAGAATATGATATAAACCCCATCTTTTTATCCTCGGTGGCAACAATACAATATGTGCGTTGCTGCGCTGTTGTCACTGGGAAAGGACACCGCAAGATTGAACCCAAAGCTAAGCACTTCTCCTATTGCAAGAAAGATCAATCTTGTAGGCCAAACCAAACTGATAATTCGAAGAGACTTGCAAAGATAACCAATCATACATAAAAGAATTCAGAGAAGATTCAATTATTTCTCATAGATAAACTTGATCATAAACCCACAATTCATCGGATCTCGACAAACACACCGCAAAAAGAGTTACATCGAATAGATCTCCAAGAAGATTGAGGAGAACTTGGTATTGAGGTTCAAAGAAAGAGAAGAAGCCATCTAGCTAATAATTATGGACCCGAAGGTCTGTGGTAAACTACTCACAACTCATCAATAAGGATGGCAATGGGTAGGGTATGATGCGGGTATAGTAATTCCATACCCATACCCATGTTTCTCATGGGCGTAAAATCGTACCCATACCCTACCAATCGGGTAAATATATGTGCCCATGCCCATACCCTATGGATATCTGTACCCGATGGGTACCCATCGGGTTTCTCAACACAACGTCCATGGATGGTGGCGTAATTGCTATTCGTCCATTGTGTGATGAAGACTCCAACCACCGATAGGTTTCTATGGTTCGGGAATTGGTTGTTGGGAGGTGGATGGGGGTGAGAAATGAACCTTTTTTCATACAAAGACTTGGTAGCTTAGTGTTTAGTGCACATGCGACCCACCAGTAAGAAAATCGGATAGGGTCTAGGCGTACCGATGGGCACAAAATCGTACCCATGCCCTACCCATTACTAGTTGGGTAGGGTTTGGGCACAACCCATGGGCAGGAAAATGTGGCCATACCCTACCCATGCGGGCCGGGTACCCATGGGTATCCCTGCCCATGGGTAAAATTGCCATCCTTACTCATCGAAGAGGCCTTGGAGATGATGTAGAGGCCCTCCATGGTCGATTCCGCCTCCGGCAGAGCACCGACGAAGGCTCCAAGACGGGATCTCGCGGATACAGAAGGTTGCGGCGGTGGAATTAGGTTTTCATGGTGCTCTTGGATGTTCTCGGGGTATGTGGATATATATATATATATATATGTATATATAGGACGAAGAAGTAGGTCGGTTGAGCCACGAGGGGCCCACAAGGGTGGGGGGCGCGCCCACCCACTAGGGCATGCCGGGCACCCTCGTGGCCGCCTCGTTTGCTGCTCAACGTCCCTCCAAGTCTCCTAGTTTGCATTTGTTCCAAAAAGATCGCTCCCGAAGGTTTCATCCCGTTTGGACTCCGTTTGATATTCCTTTTCTTCGAAACACTGAAATAGGCAAAAAAACAGCAATTCGGGCCGGGCCTCCGGTTAGTAGGTTAGTCCCAGAAATGATATAAAAGTGTAAAGTAAAGCCCATAAACATCCAAAACGGGTAATATAATAGCATGGAACAATAAAAAATTATAGATACGTTGGAGACGTATCAAGCATCCCCAAGCTTAATTCCTGCTCGTCCTCGAGTAGGTAAATGATAAAAACAGAATTTTTGATGTGGAATGCTACCTAGCATAATTCTCAATGTAATTTTCTTTATTGTGGCATGAATATTCAGATCCAAATGATTCAAAATAAAAGTTCATATTGACATAAGAGTAATAATACTTCAAGCATACTAACAAAGCAATCATGTCTTCTCAAAATAACATGGCTAAAGAAAGCTATCCCTACAAAATCATATAGTCTTGCTATTATCTATCTTCATCACAAAAGTATTTAATCATGCACAACCCCGATGACAAGCCAACCAATTGTTTCATACTTTAGTATTCTCAAACTTTTTCAACTTTCACGCAATACATGAGCGTGAGCCATGGACATAACACTATATGTGGAATAAAATGGTGGTTGTGGAGAAGACAAAAAAAAGGAGAAGATAGTCTCACATCAACTAGGCGTATCAATGGGCTATGGAGATGCCCATTAATAGATATCAATGTGAGTGAGTAGGGATTGCCATGCAACGGATGCACTAGCGCTATAAATGTATGAAAGCTCAACAAAGAAACTAAGTGGGTGTGCATCCAACTTGCTTGCTCACGAAGACCTAGGGCATTTTGAGGAAGCCCATCATTGGAATATACAAGCCAAGTTCTATAATGAAAAATCCCCACTAGTATATGAAAGTGACAAAATAGGAGACTCTCTATCATGAAGATCATGGTGCTACTTTGAAGCACAAGTGTGGTAAAAGGATAGTAGCATTGTCCCTTCTCTCTTTTTCTCTCATTTTTTCCTTTTTTTCTTTTTTTTTCTTTTTTATTTGGCCTTTCTCTTTTTTTATTTGGCCTTTTTTTATAAAGTCCAAAGTCTCATCCCGACTTGTGGCGGAATCATAGTCTCCATCATCCTATCCTCACTTGGGACAATGCTCTAATAATGAAGATCATCACACTTTTATTTACTTACAACTCAATATTACAACTCTATACTTAGAACAAAATATGACTCTATATGAATGCCTCCGACTGTGTAACGGGATATGCAATGAATCAAGAGTGACATGTATGGAAGAATTATGAAGGTGGCTTTGCCACAAATACGATGTCAACTACATGATCATGCAAAAGGAATATGACAATGGTGATGCGTGTCATAATAAACAGAACGGTGGAAAGTTGCATGGCAATATATCTCAGAATGGCTATGGAAATGCCATAATAGGTAGGTATGGTGGCTATTTTGAGGAAGGTATATGGTGGGTGTATGGTACCGGCAAAAGTTGTGCGGCACAAGAGAGGCTAGCAATGGTGGAAGGGTGAGAGTGCGCATGATCCATGGACTCAACATTAGTCATTAAGAACTCATATACTTATTGCAAAAATCTACAAGTTATTAAAACAAAATACTACGCGCATGCTCCTAGGGGGATAGATTGGTAGGAAAAGACCATCGCTCGTCCCCGACCGCCACTCATAAGGAAGACAATCAATAAATAAATTATGCTCCAACTTCATCACAAAGCGGTTCACCATACGTGCATGCTACGGGAATCACAAACTTCAACACAAGTATTCCTCAAATTCACAACTACTTTAACTAGCATGACTCTAATATCACCATCCTCATATCTCAAAACAATTATCAAGCATCAAATTGATCATAGCATCCATTTCACTTTCTATGATAGTTTTTATTATACCCAACTTGGATGCCCATCATTCTAGGACCAATTTTATAACCATAGCAAATACCATGCTGTTCTAAGAGACTCTCAAAATAATATAAGTGAAGCATGAGAGATCAACAATTTCTACAAAATAAAGCCACCGCCGTGCTCTAAAAGATATAAGTGAAACACTAGAGCAAAATTATCTAGCTCAAAAGATATAAGTGAAGCACATAGAGTATTCTAATAAATTCCAAATCAAGTGTGTCTCTCCCAAAAGGTGTGTACATCAAGGATGATTGTGTTAAACTAAAAAGCAAATACTCATATCATACAAGACGCTCCAAGCAAAACACATATCATGTGGTGAATAAAAATATAGCTCCAAGTAAAGTTACTGATAAACGAAGACGAAAGAGGGGATGCCTTGCGGGGCATCCCCAAGCTTAGGCTTTTGGTTGACCTTGAGTATCTTGGGGTGCCATGGGCGTCCCAAAGCTTAGGCTCTTGCCACTCCTTATTCCATAGTCCATCAAATCTTTACCCAAAACTTGAAAACTTCACAACACAAAACTCAACAGGAAATCTCATAAGCTCCGTTAGTGCAAGAAAGAAAAACCACCACATAAGGTACTCTTTATTTATATTGGTGTTAAACCTACTGTATTCCAACTTCTCTACGGTTCATACCTCCCGATACTAGCCATAGATGCATCAAAATAAGCAAGCAACACACGAAAAACAGAATCTGTCAAAAACAGAACAGTGTGTAGCAATCTATAACTTTCGAATACTTCTGGAACTCTAAACATCCTACCAAAATAGAAGTCATGGGAAATTTGTCTATTGATCTAGTTCGAAAAGAATCAACGCAAAAGCACGTTTCTGTGATTTATTAAAATTATTCTCATGCGTGCAAAAGTTTCTATTTTTCAGCAGAATCAAATTAACTATCACTCTAGGTTATCCTATAGGTTCTACTTGGCACAAATACTAATTAAAACATAAAACCACATCTAAACAGAAGGTAGATGAAATATTTATTACTAAACAGAAGCAAAAAGCAAGAAACAAAATTAAAATTGGGTTGCCTCCCAACAAGCGCTATCGTTTAACGCCCCTAGCTAGGCATAAAAGCGAGAATAGATCTATGTATTGCCATAATAATAAGACAGATCACGAAAACTCATTTCATATTCCCTACGTTCAGCAGCAAGTTTTGTTTGAGGCAAGCAAAAGTAATCAAAAGGGCTAAATTTAATGGGACAGAAGTCCCCAAGATCAATCTCGGGAGGTATGGGTTCCTCCTTTGGCCCTTCATATTGCACAACCAATTCATCATTATAAGCATTCTTTTGGCAGAACTTCGTAAGCCTATACTGAAGAGAATATCGTAACTCATTATTTCGAATAGCAAAATCATTATTAAGTTCAGAAATTCTATCAACTAGGACATTGGTAGGAGCCTTTTTTCTAAGGTTTTCATTAAAAGCAACATAGTCTAAAGATTGAAAATGCATTATTTCCTCTTGATCAAAGAGGATTGACTCTATGGGAGGACGGCCAGCGTCCACCCTATAGTGCGCAAAGATTTCTTTGGCCTCTTTTATTATAAATCTGAACTCATGTGCCAAAAAGATAGTAGCGGCACACTTAACAGAAGAATGCTCATTATTAGAAAATTCTAGGAAAATCCTTTGTATGCAAGGGTGCATGTGCATAAACTGCCTTTCAAGTTCAACTATAAGCATGGCGATAGCATCTGCAAGACTACTAGTTCTATGAAGAATAGAACCAGCCAAAGAAGGTAAATCACCGGCACAAGTAAAGAAATCTTGAATAACCCCTTTTCCAATAATATTACCACTACCGATTCAAAATTTTTTAGTATGTAAGATAGTGGGTTCTTCAGCAGGAGTATCAAAATTTTCCATTTTATTTTTATTGTCCAAATCATCGATAATCTCCCCAGTTTCAAACATAACGGCAGAAAATGCGAGGAGCAAGCGAAAGAGACAGGAGAACGGGAAAGAGAGGGCGAATAAAATGGCAAGGGTGAAGTGGGGGAGAGGAAAACGAGGGGCAAATGGCAAATAATGTAATGCGAGGGAGATATGTTTGTGATGGGTACTTGGTATGTCTTGACTTGAGCGAAGACCTCCCCGATAACGGTGCCAGAAATCCTTCTTGCTACCTCTTGAGCACTGCGTTGGTTTTCCCTTGAAGAGGAAAGGGTGATGCAACAAAGTAGCGTAAGTATTTCCCTCAGTTTTTGAGAACCAAGGTATCAATCCAGTAGGAGGCTCCTCAAAAGTCCCTCGTACCTACACAAACAAACAAGAACCTCACAACCAACGCGATAAAGGGGTTGTCAATCTCTTCACGGCAACTTGCGAAAGTGAGATCTGATAGAGATAATAAGATAAGATAAATATTTTTGGTATTTTTATGATATAGATTGGAAATTAAAGATTGCAAACAAAAGTAGATTGGAAACTTATATGATAAAAGATAGACCCGGGGGCCATAGGTTTCACTAGTGGCTTCTCTCAAGATAGCATAAGTATTACGGTGGGTGAACAAATTACTGTCGAGCAAATGATAGAAAAGTGCATAATTATGAGAATATCTAGGCATGATCATGTATATAGGCATCACGTCCGCAACAAGTAGACCGAAACGATTCTGCATCTACTACTATTACTCCACACATCGACCGACTCCTGCCTGCATCTAGAGCATTATGTTCATAAGAACATAATAACGCATTAAGCAAGATGACATGATGTAGAAGGATAAACTCAAACAATATGATATAAACCCCATCTTTTTATCCTCGATGGCAATAATACAATACGTGCTTTGCGCCCCCTACTGTCACTAGGAAAGGACACCGCAAGATTGAACCCAAAGCTAAGCACTTCTCCTGTTGCAAGAAAGATCAATCTAGTAGGCCAAACCAAACTGATAATTCAAAGAGACTTGCAAAGATAACCAATCATACACAAAAGAGTTCAGAGAAGATTCAATTATTTCTCATAGATAAACTTGATCATAAACCCACAATTCATCGGATCTCGACAAACGCAACGCAAAAAGAGTTACATCAGATAGATCTCCAAGAAGATCGAGGAGAACTTGGTATTGAGATTCAAAGAGAGAGAAGAAGCCATCTAGCTAATAACTATGGACCCGAAGGTCTGTGGTAAACTACTCACAACTCATCGAAGAGGCCTTGGAGATGATGTAGAGGCCCTCCGTGGTCGATTCCCCCTCCGGCGGAGCACCGACAAAGGCTCCAAGATGGGATCTCGCGGATATAGAAGGTTGCGATGGTGGAATTAGGTTTTCATGGTGCTCCTGGATGTTCTCAGGGTACATGGATATATATAGGAGGAAGAAGTAGGTCGGTTGAGCCACGAGGGGCCCACGAGGGTGGGGGGCGTGCCGGACACCCTCGTGGCTGCCTCGTTTGCTGCTTGACGTCCACTCCAAGTCTCCTGGTTTGCATTTGTTCCAAAAAGATCGCCCCCGAAGGTTTCATCCTGTTTGTGCTTCGTTTGATATTCCTTTTCTTCGAAGCACTGAATAGGCAAAAAAACAGCAATTCGGGTTGGGCCTCCGGTTGATAGGTTAGTCCCAAAAATGATATAAAAGTGTAAAGTAAAGTCCATAAACATCCAAAACGGGTAATATAATAGCATGGAACAATAAAAATTATAGATACGTTGGAGACGTATCATAGTATCATCAGGAGGCGTGCAAGTAGCTGTGTGAAACGATGGTAGGCATGCCAGCAGTCTGGTGCGCAGGCTCACCAGGAGGCAAGCCAGTGGTTTGACCGCCGCCCGCCTCTCTCCCACTACTCCATATTAATGGTGCGTCAGAGCGGCGGCACCCCCATCCTTGCCACACACACAATCCGCTCTCTCTGCTTGCATCCTCGACGCCGCTCTTTGTCCTCAACCATCAATGTATGAGTTTGCCGTCGAAGCGCCCCATCGGAGGAAGTGGCGACACCGGGGCTACTGAAGCACCGGAGCACAGCGTGGAGATGGAGACAGAGGTTGCCGTCACCGCCGGCAAGGTATCGCTGCACCCTAACGTTGTCGACGGCATCGAGCTTCTGCAGCCGGAGGCAGAGGTCCACACCGGCTCCGATGATGACTCAGGCGACGACCCCGACGACAACTCCGACGACCACTCCGGCGATGACTCCGACAACGACGGACAACTGGTTAGTCATCTATGCCCATTTATGTGTCAAATAGATCCTAGGGTTTCTCTGGTTACTCCTACCCCCCCTTTTGGAGTAGAGATCCTATGATTATGTTCTCGCAATCCATGAAATCTGAGTAAGTTTCATTAGATCCGTGTAGTGTATTGATTGTTTGAATGGTACAAGTGATAAGTGATTAGTTGTTTCATTTGTGCAAATGATTTTTGCTAGTAATCCGACTAGGGTTAGTGTTCGTACTAATAATTCCTATCCAGAACTTGACAATTGATTTTGAATGACCTACATATATGTTTTAGCCATTATTTTCTTCAAGATTGGTCTATACATAAATGACTGTGCTTAAAAATCATACTATAATCTCTGGATATGTATAAAAAATAGCCATAAATTCCTAATCCTACTTCGCGACATGTAAACATTGATTTGATGCCAATTTTTGGCAACTGCCAAATGTTCGCTAGAGATTAGTTTGTAAACATGTAAACATTGGTGCTGTCTGACGATGTGGACAACGAGGATGAAGATGGCCATAGGAGGTATAAGAGGCAAACCTTGAGGGAGCTTTATGCGGGAATGCATAACAGGCGTATTAGGACCTGGGACGGCGGCTATCGATGCCCATTTTGCAACCACAAGCTTCATGACGCATATCAAAGTGTTTTGGTGCATGCAAGAGGATGGGTCGTTGGCTCGTTCAAGCAGAAGTATTCTCGCAGGGTGGCGCACGAAGCGTACGCTGATTACCTGGAGAAGCTTCAAGATCGTGCCGACAGATGAGATGAGATGTGGGATCGAACTATGTATGGCTATGTAGTGTCTTAATGACAGTTGAACTATGTACTTATGGTTGAACTATGCTTGTGTACACTTATTATCTATGTCTGAGTATGTTTAATCTATGTTTACTTATGTCTAAATGTGGGATATGGATGCAATCAGTTCAGTTGATGGAATCTACCTCCGTCCTGATTTATTGGTCCCCATTGTAATTTCTGTTAAACTTTGACTCACAAAATGTTAGTGCAGGTCACCAAAAATTATATCGTTGGATGCATATTTGAACATAGTGTTAAATGATATAATTTTTTGTGACATGCATAAACATATGTTAGTTAAATTTGGTCAAAATTTGGTACAAATTACAAAGGGGGCCAATAAACCAGGACGGAGGTAGTATGTCAATCACACACGGTTCCCAAAATTGGAACCGTGTGCAATGGCTTTCATTTTGCCTATTACGTCAATCACACATGATTGTCTCGAGAAAACCGTTGCCTCAGAAACTCTTTGTGGGACAGAAAACCCTCACCACCCAATTCAAAAAAGAAAAAAGAAAACCCTCAGCATCCCCACGTCACAAAAACCCTCACCCCGCCCGCCACCCCCTTCGGTCCCCATTCACACCTACACAAGTTCCTCCGCATCTATGCATGGCACCACCTATTGCAGCGGCAACCACTTAGCTCACCGCCTGCCGCCGCCGCCAGGTTGCCGGCAAACCCCACCGCATTTTGCCACTTCTGCTTGCCGCCGCCTATCGCCATCGACTTTTTCGACGGTGCTCGCGGTCGACCCAGCTCGGCCCGGTTGGGGAATCTGCCATACTGAGGGTTTTTTCTCATGGACAACAAGGTAACTAATTTAATGTGATATTATCTCATCTCCTATCCCAATTCATCTGCCTCCTTTAATCACCCGGACGAAATCACCGTGAATTCATTTTTATTCTAGCTAATTTGAGGGTTTTCTTTCATTCATAGAGTGTACAGTGCGTGGACACATCAGGACTTTGCGGCCTCTGCCAGACATCCATGGAGTTCCATCTCACCGTACAAGATGACTTGAGGATGCGCGTGGTATGTTCAATCTCACCCTAAATCGGTTACCATGGCCTACTTTCCTGAACATATACTAAATATTGGTACATTTAGATAAAAGGTGCCACATGCACCATATACGTCAAAGGGGATTTTCCCCCCTCTTCTTTCTATATTAGGAAAATTAATGATGTACTGTTCTTTTGATTACTCTCATATTTCCATGACATCATGTTTACCCTATTTGTTTAATTATAGAATTTTGTCCTTCAATTTCAACTGTTGTACAGTTCTTTCAATTTGGGCCCATATTTGCATGTTATCATATTTTCTTTAACAATCCTACCGTTTTCTGCAGCGCGTTCCTTGCTATGCAACAGAATTTGTAGTGCACAATCTTTCCCTTTACATAAATCAAGACTGCAGGGATGTCATACTGAACAAAAACCATGGATTTACAATCATTGCTACTATAAGACTTGATGACCGTGGTGACACCTATTTTGGCACTGGCCTTTGAAAATAAATTTCTAAGTTTTATGTACCGAAAGCTAGCACTAAAATTGCACTGCACATAAAAGAGCCTGGTCATGAGATATATGCTAAATTCCCCGACGATATCATCCATCCAAACTTTGTTCGAAGTAACTTTTCTGTTCAAGTATCTGCATGTTGACTTACCCAGCAATATCAAATGAATTGCGTAGTATTTAAGCAACCAATTGTTATTCCATTTTCTTACTATATTCCTACCTACTAACTTCTAGTTACCAATACACTTTTCTATTACCCTGTTTTAACTAAATATTCCCTGTACTCCCACTTCTATCAGAAAGTGCCGCTGACAAGGTGATTCCGGAGGTGGAGAACAGGGCTGCCAACAAGCGGAGGCGGGGCGAGCAAGAACCGCAAGCGAATCCAGTAGGCCTAGACTTCATCAGCAGCCTCCCCAATGATATGTTGACAATCATCATCTCCCTCCTCCCAATCAAATATGGGGCGCGAATAACTGTCCTTTCCCGGCGGTGGCGCCCCCTATGGAAGTCCACCCCTCTCGACCTCATCGACACCCACGAGCTCTGCCATGGCTATCGCAAAAGCTTGGATGCATTCTCCAAGATCCCTGGCAGTCACCCTGGCCTAACCAGAGGCCTTAGCTGGGCAAGATCCATTCCAACGGTAAGGACCATGCCAAGTTTGATGACTGGTTCCGATCCCCCGCCCTAGATTAGCTCGAGGAGCTCACTTTTGATGATGGGCATATGCCCTTGCTGCCAATGTTCGTGCTCTACCGCGCACCCACACTGCATGTTGCCAAGTGCGGGAACTGCCATTCCCCCCTTTAATGACACACCCGCTCTTATTCTACCACGACTGAAGCACCTTGAGCTCGTCGCCATCTGCCTCCCAAATGGTGACATGCAGTGCCTGCTCCGTTGTTGTACTGCACTCGAGTACCTTCGTTTTCAGGCGATCAATGGGTTGAGTAGCTTCCACATCACCTCCATGACTCTCTGGACTATTTATGTGTGTTGCTGGTGCGGTAAGAAGACATCACAAGATGTGTACCACAGTATAGTCATTGAGGACACACCTTCACTTGGGAAATTACTTCTAGTTGATCAAGAAGGTCCAACAAGAATCACTGTCATTTCTGCGCCAAAATTGATAGTGGTGGGCTACTCATGTGACAAATACTTCGAACTTGTTATTGGATCCATACCCGTTCAAGTACAACAGTAGCCCTCTACCTGTCCTTCTAGAAATTAACATTATTTCTAATTTTGAAGATGTATGTTCGTCTGTCATCCAGAAAATGATTCCAAGAAGCTTGACCCTGAAACTGCACACAGTGAAGGTCTTGGCACTAGAATCTATCTGCCCCAACCTGGAGCAAGTTGTCAGTTTCCTGAGATGCTTTACATGCCCGGAGAAGCTATATATCGAGGTGATGTTCCTTTCCTATTAAATGTTAACCATAAGGGAGTTCAATTTGTGACACCTTTTTTCGAAGTTTACAATGACAATGTACTACGATTTCTGAAGGATTTTTTGGATGATTTCAGTACATAGATGCCCCCCATATTGGTTGCTTGATCCATATGGTTACAATCCATAAGAATTTCTCCTTCGGATTCATCTGTACTAGTTTTCTTAGGGAACTTTTCATCCACTCCAACCTCTTGTGAAGAAGACTACATTTTTCTAGATTGTAATCAAATGCCCATGTTAATCATGTCGGATCGAAGATGGCATGTTAGTGCATTTTAAAAATCCTACGAACGAAATAGGCCTGTAGTAGTGTTCAAAACTGCATGTAGGCACTAACACATTTTCTTCTTTTGCACATAAGATTAGGCCCGGTGGTGGATAATGTGACACAATATAACAATCACGTCGAATGCCTAGATCTGCATCTCTCAGGAATTACTTTGAACTCCTACCGAGGGACCCTGCCAGAGATTATATTCGCTAGGTTCTTTGTTGTCAGAGCAAGGGTGTTGAAGGTAATTAGGTTTGCCCTACATTTATTTTGCAAAAAACGAATGGTTTGTTGAACAACTCCGGTGGCTGCAGCAGAATGGAATAGGCTCCGAAAATGCTGAATTTCATTTTGGAACTTCAGATGATAGAGTAATCGGAAGTCATCGTGTCAACCCCATACATGACTTCTCAGTGACTGACCCCTTTGCAAAATTATGAGGTTTCGAAACCAGACTTAGAAGTGGTAATATTAGTTCGGACCTCTCTGATATCCATGTTCAGCGGATCAACGCGAGCGTTTGCAACTGATGAGCTGAATTTCATTTCTAATATCAGTTTGAACCTTGTAATCTTCGAATTTGAGCCATATAACTCTAGAATTTGAACCTTGTAATATTTTGAGCTTTTGTGGTACAATAGTTGAAATGGCATCATATGAGACTCGTATATTGGTAGCACTATTTTGACCTTAATATGCAATGGACTTAGATTTTATTAACCATTTTCAAATTTGTTTACCTTGTCGATCTCATAGGACACGATCGGTATAGCTAACTCGACTATGATCTTTGACATTATTGCACACAGTTGGTATCTTCAACCGTGTGCCTTGTAGAGCATAGAATTAATTATCACACTCGAGTGTCCATCATCACCCTTCTGTGTAACTTTGACCTCATCACCCACGGGTAAACTTATGACCAAAGTCATTCCACACACTTCATTTTTACAAAGCTTTTTGCCAATAAACGCTCACGATTTGTCCCTCTTCTAGCCGACGCATGGCCAAACTAGCGGGGCAGGAAGCTTGCGTGATAAGATGCGCAGTAGCGCGGGAACAGGCTCACCGATGATACATTTGGTGCCTCTTCGAGCCCACGCATGGTCAAACGAAACGTGTGTGGTGCGGTGTTGTCAAGCGTGCACTAGAATCCTCCGCTATGAACGCCATGACAAGATGTGACGATTATAGGCCGGCCGGCCCCCATTTATTACAACGACCATTTAACACTTGTGTCTCTTCAACCTTTCAATCGCTCCCCACCTTTGCAAGAAGCACACCCACCATGACAAATTTTTAGAGGGTATCCTGCGTGGCTCCAATGGCGCTCCAAGCGGCTGCCGACGACGAGCAACAGTTCACCATGCATGCCGTGGTGGACACCCACCACTACAAAAAATACACTTCCGTGATGATACGTGTTTGTCACAGTAGGTCGCCTTTTTTGTCATGCATGTACATCCATGACGATCTTATGACAGAATCAAGATAGTCATACCTGTGCTGTCATAGAAGCATTCCATGACATTACCAAAATTATCATCACGGAAGTGTCCACTTCCATGACGATAAATCGCGCGTCACAGAAGTGCTTTCGTCAAGGGTGACCGACACGTGGCATCCACTGTAACGGAACACTGTTAAGCTATCGGGTCCGGTTTTGGATCCGATAACCCGTTAATAGCCCGGACCAATGGGGATTTTCCACGTGTAAAATCATCATTGGCTGGAGGAAACACGTGTCAACTCCGCGTTGGCATAGGTGTCACTCATCCAATGGGCGAGATGCGCCTATGATATGTTGACACGTGGACCGGCCCATAAAGTTTAAATGGGCCGGCCCAACTAAAGGCCCACAAGATTTTGCAGACCATAATGGGCCGGCCCAACTAAAGGCCCACGAGATTTTTCGGACCATAATGGGCTAGCCCAGCTGAAGGCCCACAAGATTTTGTGGGCCATAATGGGCCGGCCCAGGTAAAGGCCCACAAGATTTTTATGTGCCATAATGGGCGGCCCAGGTAAAGGCACACAAGATTTTTTACGGATCATAATGGGCCGGCCCAGCTAAAGGCCCACTAGATTTCGCCGACATTAATGGGCCTGCCTAGCTGTAGGCCCACAAGATTTTGAGGACCCTAGTAGGCCGGCCCATTAACTGGCTGCCATGTTTTGGGCCAAATGCCGGCCCATATTTGATCCCGTCCATTAATGGCCTGCCACGTTCCGGGCCTAATAATGGCCCATATGAGATCCGGCCCGTTAAAAGCCTACCACATTCTGGACCAAATTACGGCCCAGATCAGGTCCGACCCTTTAAGAGTCTTTGGGATAAATTATGGCCCATATCAGATTCAGCCCGTCAACTGGACGTTATGCTTTTGGGCCCACTTGCTAAAGGCCCATTTAGTAGTTCAGCCTGATATTAGTTTCGGCCTGTTAAGGGTCCGTTTAACATTTAGGCCCTATATTAATTTCGGCCTGTTAAAAGCCCGTCATATAGTTGGGACTAACTATGGCCCGATTTGCATCCGGCCTGCTCGCAGCCGATAATCTGATTGGGCCAAACAAGGACCGAGACAATTTTGGCCTGTTAAAAGCCTGTGATTTGATTCGCACAATCATGGGCCGGGGTCCGTTTCGGGCTGCTGCCGGCCATGAGCTGTTCGGCACGTTTCAGGCCCAACCTACTTCTCAGCCTCCTAAAAGCCCACTGAGTTTTCTTGCGAAAAGAGGGCCGACGGTTACTCGGCCTATTAAAGGCCCGAATCTACTAGTGGGCCAGTTTACTTTTGGCCTTTTAACGGACCAAGATGACGGGGCCCATGATGCGGATCATACATCGTGAATGCATCACGGCCCGATTATGTACCGTAATTTTATGGTTTGGCCGGTTTACTTCGAAGACAGGATATATATACAGTAAAATAACTGCAGCATCGTGATTAAGAAAAAACCTAGACTATACCATAAAGAAATTACGGCATATTACATCCACTGGGCATCAAAGTTCACCACTATGATAATAAAGCACAAGCAGACATCAGATTACATAGACTAGGCATAAAAGATTGCCACTAGTGCAAATAAACACGCGGACAAAATAATATACAAAACCTACATCACTTCAATAGAGTTCAAGAAAGGTTAGCCCTGCCGGGGAGCTGCAGCACAAGCAGCTGAGCAAGCTGATGAGACTGCGCTAGTTTAACACTTATATCTTCCTCACTCTGAAAGATAAACAAGCAGACAAATGACAGGTTTTGCACATAAAAGTATCAGTGCTGACAATTCATCACATTTCCTACTGACGAATAAAGTGACACAGTTTAAAATTGCATTAACACAATATGGTATTGTTAAGGTCAAGACATGGCAGGAAATGACATTGTGAAGGAGTTGGCAGCTTCACGACACCACTGGATTACAGATCAAGAACTCATAAGTATCAATGGTTAGTGTACTGTCAATTTATCCCATTTCAGATTGGCAAATAAAGAGACGGTTTAAATAATAGTAGAATGATATGACATTGTTCATAGTTAAGACATTGCAGAATATGACATTGTGCTGTAGTGGGTAGGTTCACCACACCACTGGATTACGGATGAAGAACAGAAGCATACATGCAGTGCAAAAGAAGATCACTTGCTCTGTATAGTTTAATTTACATGGTATGAAGAAGGAACTTGGTTGTACAACTGAAAACTTAAATTGAGAAGCACAAACTTTTGCTTATGAACTACATAATAAACTTTAAACATGCAATTTGATGCAAACACCAAAAATAAACAGTTTGAAGGCTCGAGAAGGACAAACTTACATTATTGGTGAAGACATGCTCTATAAAGCCCTTGTCCATGCTGATGGGGGGGGGAATTCAAGAAGTTTACCACAGAATCTTCTTCATAAGAATTGCCTTTAATCTACATTTTGTTAAGAGTAAATATAGATGTGATAATATACGAAAAATGGAGAATATTTAAGATAATATCGTGGATTTGTCACGACAGATGTCCTAGTGTGAGTACTTAGTCGCGAGGCCAACGCATCTATGTGGTAGCTTGAGAGGGGTTGAACGGGACGAGAGACGCGAGACGGATCAACACACAAGACAAGGGTTTAGACAGCTTCGAGCCCCGGGAAACATCATCCAGTAATAGCCCTACATGTTGTTTGTAGCTAGGTCTCATTATGATCATGAGGGAGTCGCCGGTAAGCCGGCTCTTGTGTCTAGCCCTAGAGATTGTTTCTTCTTGCTTGTCCCTCTTGGGGTACCCTGCCCCTCCTTATATAAGTTGAAGGGGCGGGTTACATGTGGAGTCCTATTAGGATTACGACTAGTCTATTACAAGTGGAATCCTAGTCTGCCCCCTTAAGGGAAAACTCCTTATGCCTTTCCTCATAAACCGGCCCACCATAACATGAGACGGCCTTCTAGGCCTTGGGCCTAGTCTTCTATCTGACCCGCCGTTAGGGCCACGGTGAGTCACCAGGTTCATGAGTCGTCACTCCTCCGGCAGGTTACCAATGAAAATGCCAAGCCTGGCCGGGTCATACATCCGTCCGGGTCATTCCGCGGGGTATATCCCCGACAGATAAGAGAAGAATGATGGTACAAAACCAAGCAACTATAAATGTAAGTGCATCGATACAGGCAAAAGGTATAGCCAAGAGCAATGCACAGCTAAACTTCTTCAGTACCATCGGTGTTATCCAACCTTATGGTAAGAGTAAATATAGATCTGATGTGTACAAAATGGAGGGCAAAGGAAAATAAGCTGCAGAGTGATGGTACATGAACAACTACATGTGAATATACGTACACTCATAAAGGACAACATGTACTTACAAGAACAATGCAGAGCTAAAAAAATTCATTGGCATTGGATATATTCTACACTAATGTAACCATTCATACAGATCAGATAATTTGGAGTGAACAATTGATAAGCAAGCTATCATGCATAGTGCTGTCACATAATGAACCAGGTATGTATGCAAGTACAATGATACATGACAACAGGTACTAACAAAAGCAAAGCAGCGGGCATCATATTTGCAATATCATGTCGTTCTTTTCAAACCAGAATTCTTCTTCGAGTAGATTTCCTGCAAAAAAGATCCATTAGGCACATGCGGAAAAGTAGAAGTTCAAATTGTCATGTGATTTCATAGACAGTACCTCATCCTGGGAACAAGACCTGTGCATAACAATGTTTCTCCATTCAATGTCTTCTAAATTTAGCATAGGAGACTTCACCGGAAATTCGTTTATAGACTTGCCATCAAAGTGTGATTTCCACAGGTAACACCGATACTGCTGCAATGCTTCCTTGAAAAGAACAAGCAAGCTTTGCTCGTCATGACTATCCAGATTGATCCTCGCCTAGTTACAACAATGTAATGTAAATCATTGATGTGTTCAATCAGCAGAAATTAGGAAAATAATAACCATAAATAATAGCACTTACACGTAAGTTGGACAGGAAGATGTGAAAATGGTGTTTGTCTTCACTATAATCTTCCCATGATGGGAATATATGCACGTAGTCCCTAACAACATTGAAAGCGTTTTCTTTTAAACTGGGAATAACTGGAATGGGGTTCCAATCTGCAGGAATTGGCCGTCTCTGCAGTTGGGATAGGTCTTCGGCCTGTGGACTTGCTGTACTTTTTGCTGGAGTGGGATTTTTCTGTGGTACGGCTGGTGCTATGGCAAATGAAATCGGTATACCTTTTGCTGGAGTGCAGGTCCTATGTGGTGGTGCTAGTGGTGTGGTCAGTGAAGTATGGTTACAATCTGCTGGAGTCGGCCCTACATTTTGTGTCACTGGTTGTACAACCAATATAAGTGGGGTGATGTCTGATTTCTCCGGCACCACCACGTTTTTCAAGGACTTTGCTGGTGCTCCTTCAGGTTCGGCAATCACCCTCTTCCTTTTTTATGTCTGATGCACAAGAACAACATTTGAGTGGAAAAACATGGTATGATGACAGATGGAATATATATTGATAATGGATGGGCATGGCATCTCGACATATATGATGAGTAAACTAAGCAGATGGCGGTGCAACAAAGTAGAAGAAATGCAAGACAACATATGCAGGATACGTGCAATCAATAAAACCTTGCCATATTAGAACAGGCACCTTGATGGGTGAACAAGAAAGGCCATGTGCCTTTGACTCCTCGAGGTTAGAATAGTCATTAGGATCATATTCTGAACAAGAATCAACAGGTGGGGAGCGTATGAGTTTCATTGCATCCAGAATGGCACTTAATGCCTTGGTGCCAATTTTGTAAGTCATTGGAGTGTTTACCTTCAAGAGTGGACTGTTGCTAGTGCGACACAAAGCAGCTACATAGATCATAGTGTAGATATAACGGGAAAACCGTAAGGATCAGAGTAAAATCAGCAAAGTGGAACTTGCTAGAATATATGTGCTAGTACTGCCGGTACGGCTAGAAAGGCTTCGGATACCATTTCTGTTCAACTGAAGGTGCGGTACTGTTAATATCAGTGTAACTCTCAAAGGCGACACAGCTCCTCGCATTTCCTTGCTATTCTTATAGGATTCAAGTGGGCAGGCCACTACGAATCCTATTCCTATGTTTACAAAATCCTACGAATCAAAGAGGCTCAAAGTGTCCATCACAACCGACCGTATATATCTCTACACTGCAAATGTCCATGCTCATCTTCAGTACAAGGAACATACTGTACTACTACCATACTCCCTCCGTTCCAAAATATAAGTCTTGGTAGAGATTTCCACTATGGATCACATACAGATGTATCCAGATACATTTTAGAGTGTAGATTCACTCTTTTTTCTCCATATGTAGTCCATGGTGGAATCTATACAAAGACTTGTATTTAGGAACGGAGAGAGTACAAATTAAAGAAGAACGGAAGAGGAACATGGTAAAGAAGAGCAAGCAGATTTGGGATAATAAAATGTTGGTTGCACAGTGCCCACACATGATGAACCAGAGCGCATTAAGAATGCAACTCCTAGCTGTCTCTCGACCATTTCAGGCGGTTGGATGAAGATCCTACATCTCCTAACCCTTTGTCTTCCTCGTCTCTGATTCTTCCCATACATGACACCGCACGGGCCGCCGGCCGGACCATCGGCCCCCACCGCCTGTGTTCCTCCGCCACCCCCACCCCCACCCCTTCCCCCACCCGTGTCGAGTTTTCTTCGTTCAGCGAGACCCCAAAACCACCCGAGCCCCTTCGTTCGCACCGGCGAACTCTAGCGAGCTCTGAAAAATCGACTGACCCAATTTTGAAATTTAGTCTACTGTGATTTAACTAGCGTGGAATATAAAAGGGGAAAACCATAAGCATTGAGAGTATAGTGTTGAGTGTGCCATGGTGGATCTGAAGGTGCAAACCGGACAAAGGCAACTTCGCAACCAAGACAAGAAATCAGAGTAAAGCAGTGGCGATCTATTTTCTTGCTACGATAAATAAGTTGAGTAGATACGTAAGAGTACCGCCTCTGGTGCGGCATCGTGTATGCATTTGCTGAGAATTTGACGGTGCCGCAGTAGCGATGGCTACCGGCGGCGTGGAAGTAGATCTAAGAGAAGACGAACTCTTCCTAACATGTGCTGTTGCCCGAGCTTTTTTAATTTTTGAGTGATAACTCGGAGTTGATGTAGATCTTACAAACCAATCTAATTGCATCCGGCTAATTGCGAACTTCTCGTACCCTAGATGGCATCCCTCCAAGAACTCAACACCACCGTGCGTGTGCCCCACGGTGGGCACCAACTGTCGTGGATTTGTCACGACAGATGTCCTAGTGTGAGGACTTAGTCGCGAGGCCAACACATCTATGTGGTAGCTTGAGAGGGGTTGAACGGGACGAGAGAAGCGAGACGGATCAACACACAAGACAAGGGTTTAGACAGCTTCGGGCCCCGGGAAACATCATCCAGTAATATCCCTACATGTTGTTTGTAGCTAGGTCTCATTATGATCATGAGGGAGTCGCCGGTAAGCCGACTCTTGTGTCTAGCCCTAGAGATTGTTTCTTCTAGCTTGTCCCTCTTGGGGTGCCCTGCCCCTCCTTATATAAGTTGAAGGGGCGGGTTACATGTGAAGTCCTATTAGGATTAGGACTAGTCTATTACAAGTGGAATCCTAGTCTGCCCCCTTAAGGGAAAACTCCTTATGCCTTTCCTCGTAAGCCGGCCCACCATAACATGAGACGGCCTTCTAGGCCTTGGGCCTAGTCTTCTATCTGATCCGCCGTTAGGGCCACGGTGAGTCGCCAGGCTCATGAGTCGTCAGTCCTCCGACAGGTTACCAATAAAAACGCCAAGCCTGCCCGGGTCATACTTCTAGCCGGGTCATACCACGGGGTATATCCCCGATAGATAAGAGAAGAATGATGGGACATAACCAAGTAGCTATAGATGTAAGTGCATCGATACAAGCAAAAGGTACAGCCAAGAGCAATGCACAGCTAAACTTCTTCAGTACCATCGGTGTTATCCAACCTTATGGTAAGAGTAAATATAGATCTGATGTGTAGAAAATGGAGGGCAAAGGAAAATAAGCTGCAGAGTGATGGTACATGAACAACTACATGTCAATATACGTACACTGATAAAGGACAACATGTACTTACAAGAAAAATGAAGAGCTAAAAAAATTCATTGGCATTGGATATATTCTACACTAATGTAACCATTCATACAGATCAGATAATTTGGAGCGAACAATTGATAAGCAAGCTATCATGCATACTGCTGTCACATAATGAACCAGGTATGTATGCAAGTACAATGATACATGACAACAGGTACTAACAAAAGCAAAGCAGCGGGCAGCATATTTGCAATATCATGTCGTTCTTTTCAAACCAGAATTCTTCTTCGAGCAGATTTCCCGCAAAAAAGATCCGTAAGGCACATGCAGAAAAGTAGAAGTTCAAATTGTCATGTGATTTCATAGACAGTACCTCATCCTGGGAACGAGACCAGTGCATAACAATGTTTCTCCATTCAATGTCTTCTAAATTTAGCATAGGAGACTTCACCGGAAATTCGTCTATAGACTTGCCATCAAAGTGTGATTTCCTCAGGTAACACCGATACTGCTGCAATGCTTCCTTGAAAAGCACAAGCAAGCTTTGCTCGTCATGACTATCCAAATTGACCCTCGCCTAGTTACAACAATGTAATGTAAATCATTGATGTGTTCAATCAGCAAAAATCAGGAAAATAATAACCATGAATAATAGCACTTACACGTAAGTTGGACAGGAAGATGTGAAAATGGTGTTTGTCTTCACTATAATCTTCCCATGATGGGAATATATGCACGTAGTCCCTAACAACATTGAAAGCGTTGTCTTTTAAACTGGGAATAACTGGAATGGGGTTCCAATCTGCAGGAATTGGCCGTCTCTACAGTTGGGATAGGTCTTCGGCCGGTGGACTTGCTGTACTTTTTGCTGGAGTGGGATTTTTCTGTGGTACGGCTGGTGCTATGGCAAATGAAATCGGTATACCTTTTGCTGGAGTGCAGGTCCTATGTGGTGGTGCTAGTGGTGTGGTCAGTGAAGTATGGTTACAATCTGCTGGAGTCGGCCCTACATTTTGTGTCACTGGTTGTACAACCAATATAAGTGGGGTGCTGTCTGATTTCTCCGGCACCACCACGTTTTTCAAGGACTTTGCTGGTGCTCCTTCAGGTTCGGCAATTACCCTCTTCCTTTTTGAGGTCTGATGCACAAGAACAACATTTGAGTGAAAAAACATGGTATGATGACAGATGGAATATGTATTGATAATGGATGGGCATGGCAGCTCGACATATATGATGAGTAAACTAAGCAGATGGCGGTGCAACAAAGTAGAAGAAATGCAAGACAACATATGCAAGATACGCGCAATCAATAAAACCTTGCCATATTAGAACAGGCACCTTGATGGGTGAACAGGAGATGCCATGTGCCTTTGACTCCTCGAGGTTAGAATAGTCATTAGGATCATATTCTGAACAAGAATCAACAGGTGGGGAGCGTATGAGTTTCATTGCATCCAGAATGGCACTCAATGCCTTGGTGCCAATTTTGTAAGTCAGTGCAGTGTTTATCTTCAAACGTGGACTGTTGCTAGTGCGACACAAAGTAGCTACATAGATCATAGTGTAGATATAACGGGAAAACCGTAAGCATCAGAGTAAAATCAGCAAAGTGGAACTTGCTGGAATATATGTGCTAGTACTGCCGGTACGGCTAGAAAGGCTTCAGATACCAGTTCTCTTCAACTGAAGGTGCGGTACTGTTAATATCAGTGTAACTCTCAAAGGCGACACAGCTCCCCGCATTTCCTTGCTATTCTTATAGGATTCAAGTGGGCAGGCCACTACAAATCCTATTCCTATGTTTACAAAATCCTACGAATCAAAGAGTCTCAAAGTGTCCATCACAACCAACCGTATATACCTCTACACTGCAAATGTCCCTGCTCATCTTCAGTACAAGGAACATACTGTAATACTACCATACTCCCTCCGTTCCAAAATATAAGTCTTGGTAGAGATTTCCACTATGGATCACATACAGATGTATCCAGATACATTTTAGAGTGTAGATTCACTCTTTTTTCTCCATATGTAGTCCATGGTGGAATCTATACAAAGACTTGTATTTAGGAACGGAGAGAGTACAAATTAAAGAAGAACGAAAGAGGAACATGGTAAAGAAGAGCAAGCAAGTTTGGGATAATAAAATGTTGGTTGCACAGTGCCCACACATGATGAACCAGAGCGCATTAAGAATGCAACTCCCAGCTGTCTCTCGACCATTTCAGGCGGTTGGGTGAAGATCCTACATCTCCTAACCCTTCTTCTTCCTCGTCTCTGATTCTTCCCATACAGGACACCGCACGGGCCGCCGGCCGGACCACCGGCCCCCACCGCCTGTGTTCCTCCGCCACCCCCACCCCCACCCCTTCCCCCACCCGCGTTGAGTTTTCTTCGTTCAGCGAGACCCCAAAACCATCCGAGCCCCTTCGTTCGCATCGGCGAACTCCGGCGAGCTCTGAAAAATCGACTGACCCAATTTTGAAATTTAGTCTACTGTGATTTAACTAGCATGGAATATTAAAGGGGAAAACCATAAGCATTGGGAGTATAGTGTTGAGCGTGCCATGGCGGATCTGAAGGTCCAAACCGGACAAAGGCAACTTCGCAACCAAGACAAGAAATCAGAGTAAAGCAGTGGTGATCTATTTTCTTGCTATGATAAATAAGTTGAGCAGATACGTAAGAGTACCGCCTCTGGTGCGGCGTCGTGTATGCATCTACTGAGAATTTGATGGTGCTGCGGTAGCGATGGCTGCCGGCGGCGTGGAAGTAGATCTAGGAGGTTAGACGGTGGCGGCGGGGCGCGGTGGCCGAGACGGTCGTATGAGCGGCACCGGCAAGGTGGACGACAGCGGGGATGAAGCGAGAGGATGGGATGCAAGGATCCCGGTCCGAATCCGTGGATGAGAGAGGTCGATCTCTTGTAATGGACGGCAGCATCGGGGTATCAACTCCGGCATGGTGGAGGAGGACGGCGGTGGATGGGGTGGCGGACGGAGGAGGCTGGGGTGGAGAGGGTGTTTTGGCACCCACGGAGTACGAATGGGGAAAAGGGAGGTAGAGAGTAAGGGGGAACCATGTATTCACGGGGCGCTAGTCTCAAATGCGAGGAAATTTACAAATTTAGCCCGCGTTTCAAATTTCCTACATTACAGCAATATTAGTCGGTTGGGGATAGGACGATAATCTCGCATACACCGAATATTTGCCGACGAGAGTTTGTTTTTGACGCCCACCATGTATGAATCGGGGAGGGAGTCGATTTCGGCCAAGGACACACTGTGTTTTGGCTCCCACTGTGTATGAATCCGGGTGAGAGGCGGTTATGTCACGTTTGGGTAAAATTACAAACCTACCCCTATCGAAACCTATAGAAATCCAGCAGATAGGCTTTGCATGCGAGGGATAGGCAGTAGTAATTTCTATCTCCCAGATTTTGGTTTCGGGCGGTTACCGCGACTTTCCCCGCTTCGTTCAAATTTTGCAGAGTGCACGTTTACCGTGCCAACTCAATTCGAATCCCGTTTGTATTCTATTTTTTCGGGCGGGATCCATTTTCGATTGGAATTAAATTCTATATACATTGTTTTTTATAAATACTTTCAAAAGCACAACCAAGAATTCTGCTCCTTTATATGTATAATATGATTTACAAATACAATGATCTCAAAATCATAAAGTTGAATTCAAAATTTTTAAACCAAATTATGTTCTACTAAAATGTATGGGTCAGTAATATCTACATATTAAATAACATAGATGCACGTGAGTTCATATGAGTATGCATGTTTGATAGATCAATTTTGGTTCGAGTATGGGTTACATGTATCATCATCTTGAATTCAAATATTTGAATCCCTTTTATGTTCACTCCTTTCACGCCATCTCTCTCGCATGCATGCTCCTTCATGTAGCTATCACTCTCTTTTCTCTAGCTCACCCGCACGCTCACTTCATGTTTCTCCTATCCTTGCAAACATGGTCTCTCGACGTCTCCCTTGAGAAGTGTCACACTCTCCCTATCATTATACATTACATGGTTTTCATTATTTCTCACATCTCTACTGTTCTCTGGTATCACTCCATTCCTAAGCTTTCTTTTCCACCGCCACACACACAGTCTCCACTCATATTTCACTTTGTCCTCCTCTCTATGGGATTCTCTCACACACCCTATATGTCTCTAGATATGACTCATACCACTAAAATTACTCTCTCTCTCCTGTAGACATAACATTTGTTGCGGTATCCTTTTCGTCTCCATCCAAGACTGACATTATTCATTTGTTTACTGATCAGACAACCCCCCCTCTCTCTCTCACACACACACAAATCCTCCTTCCACTCCCCTTCCTGACTACCGTCTCTCTCTCTCTCTCACACAAAACTCTCACTTTCGCACCCCGACTCGTATTTCTCTCACAAACATTTATCGACTAGCCTCTAGATAGGTTTATACACCCGCAAACTCGTGCTTCCACTATCGCATACATGTCTCTCTCCCGTTCCTTGTATCTATGTAGATTTTTCTTCCCTTCTTGAGACACGCCCTCTCGATCGTGCACACACACACACTATCGCCTCATTTTAAGCTGATACCTCTTGCACACACACTCTTTGTGTCTTTGTCACACATGCACTCCGTCCTCCTCCACTCTCCCTCTCTCTCACACACACATGGGCTTTTTGCAACAACTAGCAAGATGCCCATGCATTGCACGGAACATTAAGATGCATTTGTATGAGTAGTTTATCTTGTGGGGGAAAAGGATGAATGAGGGAAGGCCTTATTTGCAAATGTGGAGAGGGGTGTGGGTATCTTTTTGCAAAATTGCCATAGTTTCCTTCCTATCCGTCAGATATAGATCGGACGGCCTATATTGCAGGATGGCAGGCACACGATCATCACCGGCTATGCTTTTTATAAGAGTAGGGATAAAAAACAGAGTTGGTGATGATGGTGGGTCTGCCATCCTGCAATGTAGGTCGTCCGATTTATATCTGACGGATAGGTAGGAAAATACGGCAATTTACCCGCACTTCTCACCACATTTGCAGATAAGGCCTTCCCTCATTCACCCTTTTCTCCCACAAGATCTTGATGTTCCGTGCAACGCACGAGCATCTTGCTAGTAAGAGTAGAAATTAGACATATACCACTTCTCAAATCTTGAAACCAACAACATTCCTCCCTTATCTCATCAAAACCGCCAAAGGAATATATTTTGAGTGAAACATAACATATTTTTAGTGATATACGTATTTCAAAACTAGACTTTTTTCTATCACATCGGTGAATATGTATTATTCTACTTTGATCGTGTGGCAACGCATTGGCACATTGCTAGTAGTTATTATAATTTTTTGGACACCAGACAAACGATGGAGTACATATACGAAGATAAGAGGTGCACGCACGCAGTCGGTCTCTCGCTGTCTCGCACACATGAGTTTTACGTAAAGGCAACGATAACAAATAAACCCTAAAACCCTAGGTGCACGATTGCTGCATTCACGGGTACCGGGTACGTGGTGGAGCACGTTTGTAGGAATAGTCAGCTCGCGTGATAGTTTGATCCGTAGGAGTTGATGGTCGGGACCACAGGTGAACGACTTGGAGGCGGTGGCTCGCCAGTTGCCACAGATCGAGTAGCCACGTTTAAAATATTATTTTTTAGCGGGGTTAAGAGTTCCGATTTTCAATGGAGCATTATAAGTACTAAGTAGTTTTTAGAACAATTGGTATGGAGCGGAAACGGAATTCATAGTACTACGTACCTCCTTGGCGTATGGTTGTATGGGTTTATGTTGCGAGATGTTGAACCTGGTAGTTCTAGGGCAAATACTATGGTTTAGATTTAGATGCTGGTTTTCAGTAATGAAAATAGGAAGGGGGAAACCCTTCTTTGATTAAAAAAACTACTACCTCCATTCTGGTTTACTAGTCCCCATCGTATTTTGGGTCAAAGTTTATCCACAAATTTTACTTGTAAAATGTGAATGGAAAACGAGACTTTGTTATACCCAAACAAAAAAGGACTGGAGGGAGTGATTGCTCTGACACGGACGCGACCTCTCATAGCGCAGGCATTGAACCGGCGTTCCGGCCAAGAGGGGCCCACTTGCTGTAGGCCCGTCTGAGCACGCCTCCTCGCTGCGTGCAACCAGCTTCAGACTGCCCTGCCTGCCTTCATTGAATCCGTGCGTGCGCTGGTAACATGTCCTTCCGCGAGCCGACCGGCATTTTAGAACACAAAAAATGACTAAAATATAATTAATTTACGCATGGTCTTGACTTGCTGTGCTCGCACTGGTAGCAGCAACTAGTAGAGGTTTTTCTTTATTTATAACTCTCCTCACATTTTTTTGGCTTTGAAGTGAATCATGGTTGTGGACATTATGTATGAATGTGCAGATATCTGTGAACATGAGTTTGATATGGAAGTTGAACTTGGAATGTCGGGCTTGCGCGTGAACTATACCATGTCCAATGCTTCGTGTGTTATTGTTTGGAAAGTAATTGCTGTTATTACATGACCCGAAAAAATATATTTTGTGCCACATCAGTAGACGCACGGACATCACAACAGGCATGCTGACTGGATAAACATTTGAACCTAGCTATTATGAAGGAAATTTTGTATTGACAACAGTTTTAGATAGCAGGAGACGCCTAGCCTGCTCTGCCTCTGCTAGATTATTTCTGGCTTCTTCCATCTCTTCTTTGGCTTGGTGAAAAGAGCATCTGATTGCTCTTTTCGGTTCTTCAGGAACTCAGCTACATTCTCAAGGGCTGCTGCATGCTTTCTTTCAGCCTTAACTAGAGCCACAAGGACACGAACAGCTGACGACTCCACCTGGCTTGTGTGTAATCCAGCATCATCTAGGAATTTGCACCTTGTGTCTAATCCAGCATCATTAGGGAACTAGCACCTTGTGTGTAATCCAGCCTCATTTTGGAAACATGATCTCAAGGTTGATCATACTTCCCTACTCACAGGAACTGCATCCTTACATGAAGTTACTTCTTTTTTAGATCAATACTTAGAGCAACCCAGATCCATTTAGTAGAAGCCAGATAAACAGAACTCGGATAAGTGAATTCAAAAGGAAAAAATAAAAATAAAAATAGACTACAAGGTGAGAACACCCACTTCCTACATCAAGCTAAAAACGAAAGCATTAGGACGATTAAGACTCTTCTTATTACACATCAAAGAACACGAGGCTTAAGAGAAACAGAAACTACAACATATACACATCGAAGAACACGAGGCTAAACGAAAGTAATTGAAAGGGTGTTACTAACCAAAGCTCGTTTTACAGGTTCGGTGCAGCTCCTCTTTAACTTGCCACGCTCCTTGAAGATTTCCCCAATATCCCGTGTTTGGTCTTCATTGCTACTCTGCATGTTCGCACTCGTGGTTTTAAAATCTCAACATGACAAGAAAAATATACTACTAGTAATACTCGCGCATCTTGTGGGCAACATTAAAGCACTCGTCTGCCATCTTTAGAGCATCTCCAACAGAATCGCAATGCGCGGCGCTTTAAAAAAGCATTTACAATGTTGAGATCGAGAAGTAGAGAGACTAGAGAGTAGAGAATAGTTCTCAGCATTGATAGATAAAAAAATAGATAATTCAACTACTCCTCGTGGTCCGACTCCTCCTCGGTGATGTCCTCCTCCAACGTCTGACTGTAGGTGTGAAGATACCGATCGTCGTTGGATTCCTAGGGTGACGCTGCTCGTAGCCTCATGTTGAATTGAGCGTCCGCTTTTCACCTATGCTTGTCCTCATGATATGCGGCCCGCTCCGCCCTCCTCTTATCCCTCTTCGCCCTCCTTTGCGCATAGAACTCGCGCTCGTTGATGATGTCCTACGGGAAGCGTTGGCGCCACAACACCATGGCTTCCTCGTCCATCTCGGTGATGCCAAGACGATGCTCCCGCCTCCGGTTGTCGCGACGATCCTCATCGGTGCTAAGCCGTGACAGAGGCGCGAGCTCCTGCGCCCGCTCCCGCGTCGGCACGTTGGGGAAGTTCAATGTTCTATGAGGCCACCGGAGGCGCCACGCCGCCGCGTCATATGCGCGGGCGGCCTCGTTGGTGGTGTCGAAATTGCCGAGGCCGAGGCGCATCCCGCGAAACCGGATCTCGGCGGAGAAGCTGCCGGAGGGGCGTGCACGGACGCCGCAGTATCCCCAAGTTTCCCTGTGATGCGGCGGCAGCGAGGCGAGAAAGAGCGGGGAGAGAGCGGTGGTGAGACACAGAGTGGGGAGTGAGCGGTGGCAAGGCACAGAGTGGTGTGAGGGCGTTGGATTTTATAAAGCGCACCGCACACCGCGCGCCAAAACTAGCGGACGCTCGGCCGCTTTTTCCCGCCCGCGCGCGATCCTTTCCTTAAGTCTCTACTATCTCTACTCTCTTCTCTACTATTATATTTATTTTATATTTAATATTTATCTCTACTTCTCTATAGTCTACTTTTTTTCTCTATACTTTTTTCTTATAAAAAACAGAGTTGGTGATGATGGTGTGCCTGCCATCCTGCAATATAGGCTGTCCGATTTATATCTGACAGATAGGAAGGAAACAATGGGAATTTCGCAAAAAGATACCCATGCCCCTCTCCAGATTTGCAAATAAGGCCTTCCCTCTTTCATCCTTTTCTCCCACAAGATAAACTACTCATACAAATGCATCTTGATGCGTGCAACACATGGGCATCTTGCTAGTTCTAAAAAACTTTCCATCATTTGCCACACTACTGGTTGCAGATGAAAAACCAACCCAAGCACAACGCGATACACGAGCGACGCACAATTACAAGCTGATATTTTGTTGGACAATAGAGGCTATAACCAATTACTTTTACGGGAACAATAGCACCTACGAAATTTGAAGGGTAGGTATGAACAAAATTGGAATTTCACATGTACTGCTAACTGATTCAATACACACATTACCAATCGAGGAGGAGAATGATGGTCACGGTGGCCTCTGTGAGTCATGGTCAGCAACGGGAGTCAGTTCATTTTCCACGACAATGGTGCTTATGCGCTTGCGTCGGCTTCCAGGAAACAGATCCGAGACCGTGGAAGACGGTACAAGGAAGAGGCTCCGTGTACGACAACGACGGTGGACCGGCTCCAGTGCGGCATACGAGGTCGTCGATGAGGCAGATGCGCTGGGGTGGATGAGTGCGCTGATGTAGAAGGGGAGGAGCACGAAGGCTGCAGTGCCGTGGAGAAGTCTATTTTGTGGTGGGGATAGAAAATGGGGAGTATTCAGGTGTACTACTCTGGGTGCCGGGGTGGGGTTGGCTGGGTAGGGTGAACCTGAAGTTACGAAAACAGCCCCCTACCAAGCGTCATCCGTAGGCCTGTTCCGAAGGCTATGATGGTAACTTCCCACTGCTCGAATCAGGGTCGCAGGAGATTTTCCCGCCGACCTCAAAATTTTGTGACACTGAACTCCCCGTGTGGCGTGTTGAGTGATTTGGCTAAGCAACTAGCGAGTAGTACTAGTAAACTCTGCATATTAGGTTTGACAGAAGTCAAACTTCCTAAAGTTTGACCAAGTTTATAGAAAAATATAAACATTTACCATAAAAAATATGTATGATGTGAAAGTACATTCAATAATGAATCTAATGGTATTTATTTGTTATTTTATATGTTAATTTTTTTGTTATAAGCTTTCTGAGAATTTACAAAACTTGACTTTGACCAATGCTAATATGCGGACTTAAATAAAAATGGTGGGAGTACACATTTGATTTCTTAGTTTGTAGTGAACTAATCATTTGTTGAAATTTGTGAAATAAATATATTAGGCTACTGACTTCAAATGTAATGGTCTATACAATTCAATAGTTACAATCATTGTCGAATTCCAAGATGTATACAAGGTCTCTAGTACTTCACAACATGCTCAAACTCACATAATCCCAGTCAAATGAGAATCTAAATGCGTTTCATAGTTATTACTTTGTAGGATGCAACAAAACCAACCATAACTTTACACCAGCCATTATAGAAGCAACATTTTGAACATATCCCAATGTGTGAATGAAACGTGCAGAGAGAGCTTGCGAAGATGGAGCAGATAGGGCGGGAAAGATTGTATATATGTGGACGAGAGAGTAGGAGACAAACCTAATGAGAGAGAGAGATAGAGAGAGAAAGAGAGAGGAAGAAGTTAGGTCTGTGAGAAAGTTGGAGACATATAACATACATGAGATGCGTGTGCATCCGGATTCTATATACGTGGAAGGAGAAGAGACAACAGGTTTGATGAGAGAGCCGGAAAAACATGGACGAGAGGGGAAGGATCTCGTGGGTTGAGGGATTAATAATTTTGTGTGTGGAGGGGGGGGAGAGGGATTGGTAATTTTGTGCGAGAGAGATAGAGAGGGTGGGGGGAGGAGTCAGTCAGCCATCGTCACATCATCCTGCTTCCAAATGGCCCCACATTCTCTATAGCGGTGTGGTCATCGTCTTCGATCTCCTCTATGCCCTCTTTGAAGATTGAGGTGTTGTGCATGCTGGGATGCAAAGAAGCACACGCGAGAGTGGTCGCTGTCGGTGTCAAAACCGGCGGATCTCGGGTAGGGGGTCCCGAACTGTGCGTCTAAGGCTAATGGTAACAGGAGGCGGGGACAGAATGTTTACCCAGGTTTGGGCCCTCTCTATGGAGGTAATACCCTACTTCCTGCTTGATTGATCTTTATGATATGAGTATTAAAAGAGTTGATCTACCACGAGACCGTAGAGGCTAAACCCTAGAAGCTAGACTATGATTATGATTGTTCTTGTCCTACGGACTAAACCCTCCGGTTTATATAGAGACCGGAGGGGGTCAGGGTTACACAGAGTCAGTTACAGAGAAGGGATTCTACATATCCGAATTGCCAGGCTTGCCTTCCACGCCAAGGAGAGTCCCACCCGGACACGGGACGAAGTCTTCAATCTTGTATCTTCATAGTCCAACAGTCCGGCATACGATTATAGTCCAACTGTCCGAGGACCCCCTAATCCAGGACTCCCTCAGTAGCCCCTGAACCAGGCTTCAATGACAATGAGTCCGGCGTGCAGATTGTCTTCGACATTGCAAGGGGGGTTCCTTCTCCAAATACTCCAAGGTAGATTTCAAACACAAAGATCGTGTCTGGCTCTGCAAAACAAATTCCACATACCACCGTAGAGAGCACAATATTCCACAAATCTAATCTGCCAACAACTTTTCATAGCGTGACATCACGCCATGGCCCGGTCATTATGAGAACCATTTTTCTCAACCTGCAACTGCACTATTGCAAGGCGGTTTTATTGGCATGTCTTGTCGAAGCAGAGATCGTGTCCCCTTATCACGTGATTCTCATCAATATGGGTGTGGGTAACCCAACCGCGCCATCAA
>NC_057795.1:416209289-416216671 GCF_018294505.1 Triticum aestivum | reverse complement strand
GAAGCCACGCCGCCCTCCGCGCGCCTCGCCCCCGCCGCCCCGGCCCTCCTACTCCGGCCGCCGTCGCTGTCCACTCCGACGAACCGTCTCCGGCGTCGCCTCGAAGTCCGCGCTCGGATCCGGCTCAGATCCGATCTGGTTGACTTTTCTTCCCCCCGATTTTCGTGTCCTATTCTGTCTTAATTTTTGTCGCATGTTCATCGCCCCACATCTTTGCACCCGTGGCTCCGTTTTAGGCGTGTACCATACCGAATTGTTCGTCTTGAAGAGTACATCATTTCATCTCATCGCATCACTTACCTTTGAGTTCATCTTGATGCCCGAAATGCTGTTGGAAGAGTGCTTCATAATGTTAGTTTCAGATTCTTATCAGAACGAGCTCTTTTGTCATTTTTGCCATGATTGATGTGTGCATCCTATGGTCTTGATCCCTAAATGAGTTTTGAACTATGCTATGTCTTATTTACAGAGGTGCTTACCATGTATTAATGTGGTGACTAGCACAAGCATGCAAACTAGGCTTCGTGATATTGCTGATTTTAGTCCCTGTTCTGCTGTAATTTTGATGCCATGTAAACATGTTGCTACAGAGAGATCCATGCATAATTTGAGATACTTTAGTAAGGGTATTTTGAACATATTGTTATGATCTATCCATCCATGGTCCTGGTTGCAATTATGGAGTAGTCTAGCATGTCATTTTCGTGCTCTACTTTTGCTTCAAAATGTTTCCTGGCAGATTGTTTACATGTTATTCAATTTGGCCAAGGTTGTTGTAGTTGATCCGTTTATGCTATGATGTTGTTCTTGCCATGTATAGCTTCTATGACATGTCTTCTTGATGGATGTATGCTTAGTTTATCATGAGGTGCTCTGTAGTGAGTGCATCGATCTCACGAAGGTGCCTTCGTAATTATGTCAATGCCATGCTTTGTTTGCTGAATCTGTTAACGAAACTTGCTATGTTTACATGGGTGCCATCATATTTTCTGATCCTTTTTGGCTTTTGGTCAGTAAGGGACTTTTGATCTATGATTTGAGTAGATTCATGCCATGCCTTGTTTTGCTATTATAAGTTCCTGTAGCATGTTGATAACTTGCTCTGAACATTGCTTCATGATGCTGTTTATGCCATGTCCAACCTGATATTTTTTTTGCACTTTCTCCATGCTTGTTTGAACCTGTTATGATGTGATTTAGCCGTAGCTCAGTGTTCCTCTTTTGTTAAGAATCTCCTGTAGATCACTGCCATATATTTTGTTTTTATGTTGGGGTGCTGTAGCATAGTTTCTTGTTGCATGCTAAGTAGCATCGTGCTGTTAATCGCAGCTTTGTGCCATTCTTGTTTTGCTTGCCATTTGCAAACCGTGCATCCGTTTCCGGTGATCTTTATATCGATTTCAACCGAAATCATCTCATCTTTCCAGCGGCATACTTGGTTTGCCAAGTTGATGCCTTGTTCATCATTTTCCTTCCGAAGCACGCATACACATTGCATATCCCATCTCGCATATCATGTCATGTATTGCATCATGTTGCTTGTGCATTGCACCGTGATTTATTTTGGTTCCTTTGCTTGTGTTCTTGCTTTGGGTAGAGACGGGAGACGAGTACGTGCACGAGGAACCTGTTGAGTACGCTAATGAGGATCAAGCCTTCGACAACTCTGAGAACCTTGCAGGCAAGATGACCATACCTTCGATATCACTTCTATCTTTGCTTGCTAGTACTCGCTCTATCGCTATGTTAGCTCTACTTGCCATTGTTTACCATGCCTACCTATTGCCATGTCAAACCTCTAACCATCCCGTCCTAGCAAACCGTTGTTTGGCTATGTCACCGCTTTTGCTCAGCCCCTCTTATAGCATTGTTAGTTGCAGGTGAAGGTGAAGTTTGTTCCTGGTCGGAACATGGATATTTTGGGATATCACAATATCTTCTGTTTAAATTAATGCACCTTATATACTTGGTAAAGGGTGGAAGGCTCGGCCTTATGCCTGGTGACTTGTTCCACTCTTGCCGCCCTAGTTTCCGTCATACCGGTGTTATGTTCCTTGATTTTGCGTTCCTTACATGGTTGGGTGATTTATGGGACCCCCTCGACAGTTCGCTTTGAATAAAACTCCTCCAGCAAGGCCCAACCTTGGTTTTACCATTTGCCACCTAAGCCGTTTTCCCTTGGGTTTTCGCTAGCCCAAGGGTCATCTTTATTTACCCCCCCCCCGGGTCAGTGCTCGTCGTGAGTGTTGGTCCAACCTGTCAGCCGCCGGTGGCCACCAGGGGCAACTCTGGGTTGGCCTACCGGAAGTTTGGACAATCCGGTGTGCCTTGAGAACGAGATATGTGCAGCTCCTATCGGGATTTGTCGGCACAGTCGGGTGGCTTTGCTGGTCTTGTTTTACCATTGTCGAAATGTTTTGCGAACCGGGATTTCGAGGCTGATCGGGTCTTCCTGAGAGAAGGTTTATCCTTCGTTGACCGTGAGAGCTTGTGATGGGCTGAGTTGGGACACCCCTGCAGGGTATATAATCTTTTGAAAGCCATGCCCGTGGTTATGAGGCAGATGGGAATTTGTTAATGTCCGGTTGTAGATAACTTGACACTTGACTTCATTAAAATGCATCAACAGCGTGTGTAGCCGTGATGGTCTTTTCTCGGCGGAGTGCGGGAAGTGAACACGGTTTGAGTTATGCTTGACGTAAGTAGTTTCAGGATCACGTCTTGATCGCTTCTAGCTTCTCGACCGATGTGTTGCTTCTCTTCTCGCTCTCACTTGCGTATGTTAGCCACCATATATGCTTAGTGCTTGCCGCAACTCCACCATATTACCCCTTTGCCTACCTATGAGCTTAAATAGTCTTGATCTCGCGGGTGTGAGATTGCTGAGTCCTCGTGACTCACAGATTCTACCAAAACAGATGCAGGTGCCGAGGATACTGGCGCAGATGGCGCAACTGAGCTGAAGTGGGAATTTGATGAGGCCCTTGGTCGTTACTATGTATCGTTTCCAGATGATCAGTAGAGGTGCCCAGTCGGGGCGATCGGGGATCTAGCACTTGGGGTTGTCTTCTTTTCATTTGAACTTGACCGTAGTCAGTCTATGAGTGTACTTTGAATAATGTATGATCTTAAATTATGTATTGTGTGAAGTGGCGATTGTAAGCCAACTCTCTTTATCCCATTCTTGTTCATTACATGGGATTGTGTGAAGATGACCCTTCTTGCGACAAAACCACCATGCGGTTATGCCTCTAAGTCGTGCTTCGACACGTGGGAGATATAGCCGCATCGTGGGTGTTACAAGTTGGTAATCAGAGCCATCCCCGACTTAGGAGCCCCCTGCTTGATTGTTTGCTGACGATGTTGAGTCTAGAACAAAAATATTTTGATTCTTAGGATTATATATATCTGAGAGTAGGATTCTTTTTACTTCTCAGTCCCTTCGTCGCTCTGGTGAGGTCTCTCGACGTAGATGTTTTGACTTTCCTCTTCTCAAATTTCACTAAAAATTTTTTAGGATCACGCAGGTATCTTGGAATCGTTCCGATGGTTTTGTGACGAGAACATTGTTCTTGGTGCCTCCTGACATTTAAGGGTTGTGGCAGTGTCCCGGGGAGTTGAGCTCCGAGGTGTTGTCGTCACAATTTTATCGTTGCGGTTCTGGAATACCTGAGCTTTGCCGACATCGAAAATCTCTTTTGTACAGTTGTTGGTGAGATAACCCTGATAACCCAGTACTGGGGCGAGCTTGGGAGTATTGCCATAACTCGTATAATAGATGCTTTTCGAAGGTTGAGATACACGATTTCCAAAGGTTTCTTGGTTATGTGTTGACGGATGGATACAGCTGGATGTAGGGATTGTTAGTTTGGGTGAGATATATTGCTTCCCCTGTATCCCCAACACCAGATTGCATAACCAGATAATTTCGGGAGTTTATAGGTGGGATTAGAGTAGCTCTAGCATTTCTTCCCGCAGATATTTGGTTTGTGATTGGGTAATCCTTACCACTTATTTGTTCCAGTTGTACCTTGTTTATTTCATTCATCAATCTCTTATCAAGTGGCTTCTCACCTTAATGGACGTGTGATGTTTACTTTGGAATTCATTCGTTCATCCTTGTTCGAATGTTTATGGTGAAGACTATATGTTGCAATTTCTATCCGTTGATTCAGCTTGTCTATTTGTCTATCAAGATGCCAACGGATGTCACCCTCTTCAGGATGGCTCCGCCAACGCGTCAGAATCTGGAAAGCAATGATGGGAGTCAGGCGAACCCTCCACCTCCACCTCCGCCTCCGGAGGCATGGCAAGCTTTGATGGCAGCCTCTAACGCCCATGCTCAGATGATGATCCAGCTCATGCAAGAGCGCAACCAAGGCCAAGGCAACCAAGGGAATCAAGGTCAAGGGCAGTTCAATCATAAGCCTCTATTTCCTACCCTCAACCAATTCCTTGCAAATCAGCTATGACGCCCCCGATTCAATCGTACACTAATCATGCACGCAAATGTGTACGATCAAGATCAGGGAATCACGGGAAGATATCACAACACAACTCTACAAATAAAATAAGTCATACAAGCATCATAATACAAGCCAGGGGCCTCGAGGGCTCGAATACAAGTGCTCGATCATAGACGAGTCAGCGGAAGCAACAATATCTGAGTATAGACATAAGTTAAACAAGTTTGCCTTAAGAAGGCTAGCACAAACTGGGATACAGATCGAAAGAGGCGCATGCCTCCTGCCTGGGATCTTCCTAAACTACTCCAGGTCGTCGTCAGCGGGCTGCACGTAGTAGTAGGCACCTCCGGGGTAGTAGTCGTCGTCGACGGTGGCGTCTGGCTCCAGGGCTCCAGCATCTGGTTGCGACAACCAGAAAGAAAGGAAAAGGGGAAAAAGGGGGGAGAAAGCAACCGTGAGTATTCATCCAAAGTACTCGCAAGCAAGGAACTACACTACATATGCATGGGTATATGTGTAAGGAGGCCATATCAGTGGACTGAACTGCAGAATGCCATAATAAGAGGGGGATAGCTAATCCTGTCGAAGACTACGCTTCTGGCAGCCTCCGTCTTGCAGCATGTAGAAGAGAATAGAATGAAGTCCTCCAAGTAACATCTCCAAGTAACATATCCAGGTAGCAACTCCAGTAGCATCGCATAGCATAATCCTACCCGGCAATCCTCTCCTCGTCGCCCTGCGGAAAAGCGATCACCGGGTTGTCTGTGGAACTTGGAAGGGTGTGTTTTATTAAGTATCCGGTTCTAGTTGTCATAAGGTCAAGGTACAACTCCAAGTCGTCCTGTTACCGAAGATCACGGCTATTCGAATAGATTAACTTCCCTGCAGGGGTGCACCACATAACCCAACACGCTCGATCCCATTTGGCCGGACACACTTTCCTGGGTCATGCCCGGCCTCGGAAGATCAACACGTCGCAGCCCCACCTAGGCAAAACAGAGAGGCCAGCATGCCGGTCTAAACCTAAGCGCACAGGGGTCTGGGCCCATCGCCCATAGCACACCTGCACGTTGCGTACGCGGCCGAAAGCAGACCTAGCCTAGTGGCGTTCCAGTCCAATTCGGCGCGCGCCGCTCCGTCGCTGACGTCTGAAGTGCTTCGGCTGATACCACGACGTCGGGATACCCATAACTACTCCCACGTAGATGGTTAGTGCGTATAGGCTCGTAGCCAGACTCAGATCAAATACCAAGATCTCGTTAAGCGTGTTAAGTATCCGCGAACGCCGAACAGGGCCAGGCCCACCTGTCTCCTAGGTGGTCTCAACCTGCCCTGCCACTCCGCCACAAAGTAACAGTCGAGGGCCGTCGGGAACCCAGGCCCACCTCTACCGGGATGGAGCCACCTGTCCTTTCAGCCCCCTCATCAGAATCACTTGCGGGTACTCAATGAGCTGACCCGACTTTAGTCACCATCTGTATAGTATGTATGTATGTATAGTATATACCCGTGATCACCTCCCGAGAGATCACGGCCCAATAGTATAGCAAGGCAGACTGACAAGAATGGAGGGCCAATGATGATAAACTAGCATCCTATACTAAGTAATTAGGATTGCAGGTAAGGTATCAACAGATGTAGCAACAATGTCAGGCTATGCATCAGAATAGGATTAACGGAAAGCAGTAACATGCTACACTACTCTAATGCAAGCAGTATAGAGGAGAATAGGCGATATCTGGTGATCAAGGGGGGGGGGCTTGCCTGGTTGCTCTGGCAAGAGAGAGTGGTCGTCAACTCCGTAGCCGATCGGGGTACCAGCAGCAGCGTCAGTCTCGCAGTCTACCGGAAAGAAGTAACGGAGGGGGAACAAAATAAATAACAGAGCAATCAAATGTAACACAAAGCAAGACGCGGCAATACGTTGCTAGGGGTGACCTAACGCAGGGATAGGTGATATCGGCAAAGGGGGGACACATCCGGGAAGTATCCCCGGGGTTCCGCGTTTTCGGACAGATGAACCGGAGGTGAAATGTTGCAGGTTCACTATGCTAGGGACGCGTGGCGGACGAACGGGCTGCGTATCCGAATTCGTCTCATCTTTCTGAGCAACTTTCATGTAGAAAGTATTCGCATCCGAGTTACGGATTAAAAGATATGATTTTCTATAGATTTTATTAATTTCTAGAATTTAATTAATTAATTAATCCGAAAATGAATTAATGACATCAGCATGATGTCGTGCTGACATCAGCAGTCAACAGAGTTGACTTGGTCAACCTGACCAGTGGGTCCCACTGGTCAGTGACACATTTTAATTAAACAGTTTAATTAATCTAATCAAAATTAATTAGTGGGTGGGCCCCACTGTCATACTAATTAATTAGCTAATTAATAGTAGTTAATTAGGTTAACTAATCATTAGGTTAATTAATCTTATTTGGTTAATTTAATCAGATTTAATTAAGTTAATTAATTAGTTAATTGATTAATTAATTAATTATTTTCATTATTTATTCATCTATTTTTTTATTTTTTTTAATTCCTTTAAAAAAACGTTCTGGGGCTGGGGCCCCCATGTCATTGGCCCTAGGGGCCACACAGGGTGGGTTAACGGGCGCGCGGGCGCTAGCCCGAATGGGCGCTGGTGTGCGGGCGTTGTGGCTGGCGCCGGGGTGGTTGCCGGCGAGGCGCGGAACGGGGCGGGGGCCGCGGTGATGCACGGGCGGCCGCCGGAGGCCGAAGCGATGCCGAAGCAACAACGGGAGCGGTGACGGGGCTCGCCGGGAGGGGCACGGGGCGCGGCCGTCGCGGGCGAGCAGGTCGACAGCGGTGCGAGGTGGCGGTGCGGGAGCCGACGTGCAGCCAGTGGGGACGCGTGAGGCGGAGGAGGCCATGCGAGGAAGGCGCGGCCCC
>NC_057795.1:416203301-416208838 GCF_018294505.1 Triticum aestivum | reverse complement strand
AGGGGGCGAGTGGGTGACGGGGTGGGGTTAGGGTTTGGGTCGTGGGGGATATGGGGGACGGGGAGTGGGGCGCCGGTTGGGCCGGCCTGGTTGGCCCGATGGCCAGCTGGGCCGCGGTCCAGCAGGGGGGGGGGCTTCTCTTTCCTTTTTTTTAGTTTAGTTTTTCTCTTTTGTATTTTCTTTTCTTTTATTTATTTTCTTTTCTGTTTTATTTTAAGTTCCCTTTTATTACAGTTTTATAAAAACACTAGCACCTAAATTTGTATTTATAAATATACTACTGCCACCTTAATTCTCAACCGAAAATAAAATAGTTTAATATTTTATAAAATTCAATAGGCATGTATTTAATTGTTTTAACTACTGTTTTAATTATCTTTAGAGCCTTTAAACGCTTTATCAAAGTTTGGTTTCCCCACCATAATTACCTATGCATTATTTAGTTCACTCCGAACATTTTAGTTTTAAAGTTTGGAAACTTTTGTTGTTTGCCTATGTTTTAAATTTGAATTTGAATCGGGTTCGAATCAACGTGAGTTTAATCACAGAAATGGAGGTGACGTGGCATCCTTAGCTTGGGATTACTGTAGTCTAATTATCCGGGCGTCACATCAGCCGAAGTCTTTCAGCTACTGTGTCGAGGCCACAGACGTCGATGATTGGCTCGTGGATATCAACAAGCATTTTGAATGCAGCAATGTCCGGCCTGAGGACTATGTCAAGTTCGCTTCTTTTCAGCTCAAGGATCAGGCAGCTGATTGGTTCCAGCCATACAAGGATTCCAGAGGTGGTCGAGTGATTACTTGGACTGATTTCTGTCGGGACTTTAAAGCTCACCATATTCCTACCAGTGTTGTTGAGAGCAAGCGTGAGGAGTTCCGCAATCTCAAGCAAGGCAACATGTCAGTGTACGAATACAACAAGCAGTTTCAGAAACTCGCTCGCTTTGCTAAGCAAGATGTTCCTGATGAGAAAAGTATGATCTATCAGTTCGGAGGTGGCCTTAGAGAGGATCTGCAGTTAGCTCTCATTCTTGTTGAGCCTACTCAGTTTGATAAATTCTACAGTATGGCACTCAAGCAAGAAGGTGCTCAGCTCAAGTGTGAGGCTTCTAAGAAGAGAATCAGGGATGCAGTGCAATCTTCTTCTTCCTCACAAGTGGCAGCTAAGCAGCAGAAGTTCTATCTTCCTCCTCCTCCGTTTCGTCAGCCTTACCAGCAGAAGAACTCAGGTGGTCGTGGATCTTCCCACCCACCCAACCCAAGCTATCAGAACAAGTCTCAGCCTCAAGCTTCAAGGTCAAATGCTCCTTATCATCGTCCGCTCTCAGAAGTGACTTGCAACAAGTGCCAGCAAAAAGGTCACTACGCGAACAAATGCTTCAATCAAAGGCGCCTTCCTCCTCCTCCTCCTGTGAGATCTTCAAGCAATGCTGTGGTCAAGCATAATTCCAAGTTTGCAAAGGTGAACATGATGAATGCAGCTCAGGCAGATGATTCTTCAGATGTGATCATCGGTAATCTTCCTGTTAATGATATTCCTGCAAAAGTTCTTTTTGACACTAGTGCATCGCTTAGTTTCATCTCAAGACCATTTGCATCTAAGCATGAGTTGCCTTTCCAAGAATTGCCTAGACCGTTAGCAGTTGTCTCTCCCGCTAAAAGCATGAACGCAAGCTACATGGTTCCGGATGTTTCCATCAAGATGGGCGACTATAAATTTCTGTCTTCTCCAGTTGTTCTTGGTGATTCTGATATTGATCTAATTCTCGGGATGGACTGGCTTTCTAAGCACAAGGCTCAGCTTGATTGTGCTGCCAGGCAAATTCAATTGACACACCCTTCAGAGGATGTTATCATCTATGCTGCTCGCGATGAAACCATTCGGTTGTTTTCTTTCAATGAGAAGGGCGAATTGGATGCTATTTCTCAAATTCCAGTCGTTTGTGAGTACCAAGATGTCTTTCCAGAAGAGCTTCCGAGTATGCCTCCTCATCGGCCAGTCGAGTTCGTTATTGATCTTGAACCCGGTACAGAACCCGTTTGCAAGCGTCCATACAAGCTTGGACCCAAGGAGCTGAAAGAATTGAAGAAACAGCTCGATGAACAAGAGCGTCTGGGTTTGATCAGACCGAGTTCATCCCCTTGGGGTTGTGGAGTTCTTTTTGTCCAGAAGAAGGATGGCACGGACCGACTTTGCGTTGATTACCGTCCATTGAACAAGAAGACAATCAAGAACAAGTATCCACTTCCCAACATCAATGAGCTTTTCAAGCAACTCAAAGGTGCTAAAGTCTTCTCCAAGCTTGACCTTCGTATGGGTTATCATCAGATTCGCATTCGTGAACAAGATATTCCCAAGACAGCATTCAGAACAAGCTATGGTTCTTATGAATATACTGTCATGTCTTTCGGCCTTGTCAATGCTCCTCCAACGTTCTCTCGCATGATGAACTTTATCTTCAACCCCTACACCAATGAATTCGTTCTGGTGTATCTCGATGATATCCTGGTCTTCTCCAAGAATAAGCAGGATCATGCCAAACATTTGCGATTGGTGCTCGACAAGCTCAGAGAGCATCAATTCTATGCGAAGTTTTCCAAATGTGACTTCTGGCTTGATGAAGTTCTTTATCTGGGTAACATCATCTCCGCCAAGGGAATTGCTGTTAATCCGGCGAAGGTGTCTGCAGTTGTGATTGGGAACCTCCTCAAAATGTCAAACAGCTCCGCAGTTTTCTTGGTCTTGCAAGATATTGCCGAAGATTCGTTGAGAACTTCTCTAAGATTGAAAAGCCTCTTTCCAACCTCCTCCAGAAGCATGTCAAGTATGTCTAGACGCCTGAGTGCGACGTCGCTTTCAACACCCTCAAAGAGAAGCTAGTCACAGCTCCTGTTTTGACTCCTCCTGATGAATCCAAGCCATTCGAAGTTTTCTGTGATGCTTCCCTTCAAGGTCTCGGTGCTGTATTGATGCAAGAGAAGAAAGTTGTGGCCTATACCTCTCGTTAGTTGAAGCCCAACAAAAAGAACTACCCCACTCACGATCTCGAGTTGGCGGCAGTTGTCCATGCATTGATAACATGGAGACATCTCTTATTGGGAAGGCAAGTGGACATTTTCACCGATCACAAGAGTCTCAAGTATATATTCACTCAACCCAACCTTAACCTCAGGCAAACTCGATGGGTCGAAATGATTCAAGAGTACAATCCAATTATTGAATATACTCCTGGCAAGGCGAATGTGATTGCAGATGCTCTGAGCAGAAAGGCTTATTGCAACAGTCTAATTCTCAAGCCATTTCAACCGGATCTCTGTGAAGCCTTCCGCAAGCTGAATCTTCAAGTTGTTCCTCAAGGCTTTCTTGCCAACCTCATAGTCTCTCCTACTTTGGAAGATCAAATTCGTGAGGCACAACTCCTGGATACCATGGTGAAGAAGGTGAAACGTGGTATTGACAAGGGCATTCCCAAATACAAGTGCTATCGCTTGGATGACAAAGGTACTCTTTTCTTCGAGGATCGAATTGTGGTTCCCAAAGGTGATATGAGAAAAGTCATCATGAATGAGGCACACAATTCCCTCCTATCCATTCATCCTGGAAGTACAAAGATGTACCATGACCTCAAGCAGTCATATTAGTGGACTCGAATGAAGCGAGAGATTGCTCAATTCGTGAATGAATGTGATGTCTGCAGAAGGGTGAAAGCAGAACACCAACGACCAGCTGGTCTCCTCCAACCTCTTGCTATTCCGGAATGGAAGTTTGACCATATCGAGATGGACTTCGTGACTGGTTTTCCTAAGTCCAAGCGTGGAAATGATGCTATCTTCGTTGTCATTGACAAGCTTACTAAAGTGGCTCATTTCCTTCCTATCAAAGAATCTATCACAGCAGCTCAGCTGGCAGAGCTATACACCTCCAGAATTGTCTCCTTGCACGGCATTCCACAATTGATATCTTCAGATCGTGGAAGCATCTTCACTTCTAAGTTCTGGGACTCCTTTCAGACGGCCATGGGCACCAACATTCGTTTCAGCACAGCTTTCCATCCTCAAACAAGTGGCCAAGTTGAGCGAGTCAATCAAATTCTTGAAGATATGCTCAGGGCTTGTGTCATCTCTTTCGGTATGAAGTGGGAAGATTGTCTTCCATATGCCGAGTTCTCCTACAACAACAGCTTCCAAGCGAGTTCAGGCAAGGCCCCATTCAAAATTCTCTATGGCAGAAAGTACCGTACTCCTCTCAATTGGTCTGAGACAGGTGAACGCCAACTTCTTGGCAATGACTTGATCACAGAAGCAGAAGAAATGTGCAAAGTCATTCGTGAGAATCTCAAAGCCGCGCAATCGCGCCAAAAGAGTTACTATGATAGCAAGCACCGTGACTTGGCTTTTGAAATCGAAGACCATGTCTACCTCCGCGTCTCTCCAATGAAAGGCACTCGTTGCTTCGGTATCAAAGGTAAGCTTGCCCCTAGATACGTGGGTCCTTTCAAGATCATTGGCAAAAGAGGCGACCTCGCCTATCAACTTGAGCTTCCATCCAACTTTGCAAACGTGCACGATGTGTTTCACGTGTCACAGCTTCGCAAGTGCTTCAAGACTCCTGAGCGCACTATCAACTTCAAAGAGATCGACCTCCAAGAAGATCTCTCTTATCATGAGCACCCCATTGCTATTCTTGAAGAAACCGAGCGCAAGACTCGCAACAAGTCAATCAAATTCCTGAAAGTGAAGTGGTCACACCATTCCGATCGAGAAGCCACCTGGGAGTGCGAGGATCACCTCCATTCCGAATATCCGGAGTTATTTCAGTCCTAGATCTCGAGACGAGATCCTCTTGTAGTGGTGGAGTGTTGTAACACCCCGGATGTAACTTTCCATCTTTGTATCTCCAACTCTTGCCATTTTCGGCTATGTGATATGATATTCCCTCCGTGGTTGGGTTTTGTATTTTGTTTTGCATTTGATTCATGTCATGCATATCATATCATGTCATGATGTGCATTTCATTTTGCATACGTGTTCGTCTCATGCATCCGAGCATTTTCTCTGTTGTCCCTTTCGCAATCCGACACTCCCACATGCACCGGCGCACCCCTCTTGTCTCTTTTCGTGTGCGGGTGTTAAACGTTCTCGGAATGGACTGAGCCTTGCCAAGTGGCCCTGGTATAGCACCGGTAGACCACCTGTCAAGTTTCGGGTCATTTGGAGCTCGTTTGGTACTCCAACGGTTATCCGCATATCCGCAAAGGCCTCTTTTGAATTGCAGCCCAACACCCCTCCAAAACAGCCCAATAACCCATCTAAGTCACTGCCATTCTCTCCGTCGTTGGATCACGATCGTGTGGGCGAAAACCTCACCTCATTTGGACACTCCTAGCTCCTTCTACCTATAAAAGCACCCCCTCCCCCGAAATCCCGGGTCATTTCCACCCTAACCCTAGCCCCGCTCCTCTCCGCGCCGCCGGACACGTCCGGACGGAGCCGGACACGTCCGCTGCCGTGCCCCCGGCGAACCAGGAGCTGCCA
>NC_057795.1:416180506-416202955 GCF_018294505.1 Triticum aestivum | reverse complement strand
CGCGCGCCTCGCCCGCGCCGCCCCGGCCCTCCTACTCCGGCCGCCGTCGCCGTCCACTCCGACGAACCGTCTCCGGCGTCGCCTCGAAGTCCGCGCTCGGATCCGGCTCAGATCCGATCTGGTTGACTTTTCTTCCCCCCGATTTTCGTCTGTCCTATTCTGTCTTAATTTTTGTCGCATGTTCATCGCCCCACATCTTTGCACCCGTGGCTCCGTTTTAGGCGTGTAGCATATCGAATTGTTCGTCTCGAAGAGTACATCATTTTATCTCATTGCATCATTTACATTTAAGCTCATCTTGATGTCCGAAATGCTGTTGGAAGAGTGCTTCATAATGTTAGTTTCAGATTCTTATCAGAACGAGCTCTTTTGTCATTTTTGCCATGATTGATGTGTGCATCCTATGGACTTGATCCCTAAATGAGTTTTGAACTATGCTATGTCTTCTTTACAGAGGTTCTTACCATGTATTTTTATGATCATGTGGTGACTAGCACAAGCATGCAAACTAGGCTTCGTGATATTGCTGATTTTAGTCCCTGTTCTGCTGTAATTTTGATGCCATGTAAACATGTTGCTACAGAGAGATCCATGCATAATTTGAAAATACTTTAGTAAGGGTGTTTTGAACATATGGTTATGCTCTATCCATGCATGGTCCTGGTTGCAATTATGGAGTAGTCTAACATGTCATTTTCGTGCTCTACTTTTGCTTCAAAATGTTTCCTGGCAGATTGTTTACATGTTATTCAATTTGGCCAAGGTTGTTGTAGTTGATCCGTTTATGCTATGATGTTGTTCTTGCCATGTATAGCTTCTATGACATGTCTTCTTGATGGATGTATGCTTAGTTTATCATGAGGTGCTCTGTAGTGAGTGCATCGAGCTCACGAAGGTGCCTTCGTAATTATGTCAATGCCATGCTTTGTTTGCTGAATCTGTTAACGAAACTTGCTATGTTTACATGGGTGCCATCATATTTTCTGATCCTTTTTGGCTTATGGTCAGTAAGGGAGTTTTGATCTATGCTTTGAGTAGATTCATGCAATGCCTTGTTTTGCTATTATAAGTTCCTGTAGCATGTTGATAACTTGCTCTGAACATTGCTTTGTGATTCTGTTTATGCCATGTCCAACCTGATATTTTTTTTGCACTTTCTCCATGCTTGTTTGAACCTATTATGATGTGATTTAGCCGTAGCTCAGTGTTCCTCTTTTGTTAAAAATCTCCTGTAGATCACTGCCATATATTTTGTTTTTATGTTGGGGTGCTGTAGCATAGTTTCTTGTTGCATACTAAGTAGCATCGTGTTGTTAATCGCAACTTTGTGCCATTCTTCTTTTGCTTGCCATTCGCAAACCGTGCATCAGTTTCCAGTGATCTTTATATCGATTTCAACCGAAATCATCTCATCGTTCTAGCGGCATACTTGGTTTTCCAAGTTGATGCCTTGTTCATCATTTTCCTTCCGAAGCACGCATACACATTGCATATCCCATCTCGCATATCATGTCATGTATTGCATCATGTTACTTGTGCATTCCACCGTGATTTATTGTGGTTCCTTTGCTTGTGTTCATGCTTTGGGTAGAGCCGGGAGACGAGTACGTGCACGAGGAACCTGTTGAGTACGCTAACGAGGATCAAGCCTTCGACAACTCTGAGAACCTTGCAGGCAAGATGACCATACCTTCGATATCACTTCTATCTTTGCTTGCTAGTACTCGCTCTATTGCTATGTTAGCTCTACTTGCCATTGTTTACCATGCCTACCTATTGCCGTGTCAAACCTCTAACCATCCCATCCTAGCAAACCGTTGTTTGGCTATGTCACCGCTTTTGCTCAGCCCCTCTTATAGCATTGTTAGTTGCAGGTGAAGATGAAGTTTGTTCCTGGTCGGAACATGGATATTTTGGGATATCACAATATCTTATGTTTAAATTAATGCACCTTATATACTTGGTAAAGGGTGGAAGGCTCGGCCTTATGCCTGGTGACTTGTTCCACTCTTGCCGCCCTAGTTTCCATCATACCGGTGTTATGTTCCTTGATTTTGTGTTCCTTACACGGTTGGGTGATTTATGGGACCCCCTCGACAGTTCACTTTGAATAAAACTTCTCCAGCAAGGCCCAACCTTGGTTTTACCATTTTCCAGCTAAGCCCTTTTCCCTTGGGTTTTCGCGAGCCCAAGGGTCATCTTTATTTACCCCCCCCCCCGGGCCAGTGCTCATCGTGAGTGTTGGTCCAACCTGTTAGCCGCCGGTGGCCACCAGGGGCAACTCTGGGTTGGCCTACCGGAAGTTTGGACAATCCGGTGTGCCCTGAGAACGATATATGTGCAGCTCCTATCGGTATTTGTCGGCACAGTCGGGTGGCTTTGCTGGTCTTGTTTTACCATTGTCGAAATGTTTTGCGAACCGGGATTCCGAGGCTGATCGGGTCTTCCCGGGAGAAGGTTTATCCTTCGTTAACCGTGAGAGCTGGTGATGGGCTGAGTTGGGACACCCCTGCAGGGTATATAATCTTTCGAAAGCCGTGCCCGCGGTTATGAGGCAGATGAGAATTTGTTAATGTCCGGTTGTACATAACTTGACACTTGACTTCATTAAAATGCATCAACAACGTGTGTAGCCGTGATGGTCTCTTCTCGGCGGAGTCCGGGAAGTGAACACGGTTTGAGTTATGCTTGACGTAAGTAGTTTCAGGATCACTTCTTGATCGCTTCTAGCTTCTCGACCGATGCGTTGCTTCTCTTCTCGCTCTCACTTGCGTATGTTAGCCACCATATATGCTTAGTGCTTGCCGCAGCTCCACCATATTACACCTTTGCCTACCTATGAGCTTAAATAGTCTTGATCTCGCGGGTGTGAGATTGCTGAGTCCTCGTGACTCACAGATTCTACCAAAACAGATGCAGGTTCCGAGGATACTGGCGCAGATGGCGCAACTGAGCTGAAGTGGGAATTTGATGAGGCCCTTGGTCGTTACTATGTATCGTTTCCAGATGATCAGTAGAGTTGCCCAGTCGGGGCGATCGGGGATCTAGCACTTGGGGTTGTCTTTTTTTCATTTGAACTTGACCGTAGTCGGTCTATGAGTGTACTTTGAATAATGTATGATCTTAAATTATGTATTGTGTGAAGTGGCGATTTTAAGCCAACTCTCTTTATCCCATTCTTGTTCATTACATGGGATTGTGTGAAGATGACCCTTCTTGCGACAAAACCACCATGCGGTTATGCCTCTAAGTCGTGCTTCCACACGTGGGAGATATAGCCGCATCGTGGGTGTTACAATAGACCCGGGGGCCACAGGTTTCACTAGTGGCTTCTCTCAAGATAGCATAAGTATTACGGTGGGTGACCAAATTACTGTCGAGAAATTGATAGAAAAGAGAATAATTATGAGATTATCTAGGCATGATCATGTATATAGGCATCACGTCCGCGACAAGTAGACCGACTCCTGCCTGCATCTACAACTATTACTCCACACATCGACCGCTATCCAGCATGCATCTAGAGTATTAAGTTCATAAGAACAGAGTAACACATTAAGAAAGATGACATGATGTAGAGGGATAAACTCATGCAATATGATATAAACCCCATCTTTTTATCCTCGATGGCAACAATACAATACGTGCCTGCTACGTCTTGAGCTTGCGTTGGTGTTCCTTGAAGAGGAAAGGGTGATGCAGCAATAGTAGCGTAAGTATTTCCCTTAGTTCTTGAGAACCAATGTATACATCAAGTAGGAGGCTCCTCAAAAGTCCCACGCACCTACACAAACAAACAAAGAACTCGCAACCAATGCAATAAAGGGGTTGTCAATCCCTTCACGGCCACTTGCAAAAATGAGATCTGATAGAGATAGTATGATAAGATAAATATATTTTTGGTATTTTATAACATAGATTGGAAATGCAAAGATGCAAATAAAAGTAGATTGAAAGCTTATATGATAAAAGATAGGCCCGGGGGCCATAGGTTTCACTAGTGGCTTCTCTCAAGATAGCATAAGTATTGCGGTGGGTGAACAAATTACTGTCGATCAATTGATAGAAAAGCGAATAATTATGATATTATCTAGGCATGATCATGTATATAGGCATCACGTCCGCGACAAGTAGACCGACTCCTGCCTGCATCTACTACTATTACTCCACACATCGACCGCTATCCAGCATGCATCTAGAGTATTAAGTTCATAAGAACAGAGTAATGCATTAAGAAAGGTGACATGATGTAGAGGGATAAACTCATGCAATATGATATAAACCCCATCTTTTTATCCTCGATGGCAACAATACAATACATGCCTTGCTGCCCCTGCTGTCACTGGGAAAGGACACCGCAATATTGAACCCAAAGCTAAGCACTTCTCCCATGGCAAGAAAGATCAATCTAGTAGGCCAAACCAAACTGATAATTCGAAGAGACTTGCAAAGATAACTCAATCATACATAAAAGAATTCAGAGGAGATTTAAATATTTCTCATAGATAAACTTGGTCATAAACCCACCATTCATCGGATCTCGACAAAAACACCAAAAAAAAGAGTTACATCGAATAGATCTCCACAAGAGAGGGGGAGAACATGGTATTGAGATCCAAAAAGAGAGAAGAAGCCATCAAACTAATAACTATGGACCCGAAGGTCTGTGGTAAACTACTCACAACTCATCGGAAGGGCTATGGTGTTGATGTAGAAGCCCTCCATGGTCGATTCCCCCTCCGACGGAGCGCCGACGAAGGCTCCAAGATGGGACCTCGCGGATACAGAAGGTTACGGTGGTGGAAATTGTTTTTCGTTGGCTCCCTGGATGTTTTTGGGGTACGAGGGTATATATTGGAGGAAGAAGTACGTCGGTGGCCGCCTGAGGGGTCCAGGAGACAGGGGCGCGCCCAGGAGGGGTGGGCGCGCCCTCCTATCTCCTGGCCGCCTCAATTGCTTCTTGGCTTGCACTCCAAGTCCTCTAGATCACGTTCGTTCCAAAAATCACGCTCCCGAAGGTTTCATTCCGTTTGGACTCCTTTTGATATTCCTTTTCTTCAAAATACTGAAATAGGCAAAACAACAGCAATACGGGCTGGGTCTCCGGTTAGTACGTTAGTCCCAAAAATGATATAAATGTGTAAAATAAAGCCCATAAACATCCAAAAGGGGTAATATAATAGCATGGAACAATCAAAAATTATAGATACGTTGGAGACATATCAAGCATCCCCAAGCTTAATTCCTGCTCGTCCTCGAGTAGTTAAATGATAAAAACAGAATTTTTGATGTGGAATGCTACCTAGCATAATTCTCAATGTAATTTTCTTTATTATGGCATGAATGTTCAAATCCAAATGATTCAAAATAAAACTTCATATTGACATAAGAAATAGTAGTACTTCAAGCATACTAATAAAAGCAATCATTTCTTCTCAAAATAACATGTCTAAAGAAAGTTCATCTCTACAAAATCATATAGTTAGGCTATGCTTCATTTTCGTCACACAAAAATGTTCCCAAATTCTACACCCCCGATGACAAGCCAAGAAATTGTTTCGTACTTAAATAATCTCAAACTTTTCATCTTTCACGCAATACATGAGCGTGAGCCATGGATATATCACTATGGGTGGAATAGAATATGATGATGGGGATTGTGTGGAGAAGACAAAAAAGGAGAAAGTCTCACATTGACGAGGATAATCAACGGGCTATGGAGATGCCCATCAATTGATGTCAACATGAGGAGTAGAGATTGCCATGCAACAGATGCACTAGAGCTATAAATGAATGAAAGCTCAACAAAAAAAACTAGTGGGTGTGCATCCAACTTGCTTGCTCAGGAAGACCTAGGGCATTTGAGGAAGCCCATCGTAGGAATATACAAGCCAAGTTATATAATGAAAAATTCCCACTAGTATATGAAAGTGACAACATATGAGACTCACTATATGAAGAACATGGTGCTACTTTGAAGCACAAGTGTGGAAAAAGAGATAGTAACATTGCCCCTTTTTATTTATTTTTTTCTTTTATTTCTTTTTTTTCTTTGTCCTTTTTTTTCTTTTGGCCTTTTTTCCTTATTTTTTGAGGACAATACACTAATAATGACGATCATCACACTATTATTGATTACAATACATAAATTACAACTCGAAACTAGAACAAGATATGACTCTATATGAATGCCTCCGACGGTGTACCGGGATGGTGCAATGAATCGAGAGTGACATGTATGAAAAATTATGCATGGTGGCTTTGCCACAAATACAATGTCAACTACATGATCATGCAATGGCAATATGACAAAAGTAATGCATGTCATGATGATAAACGAAATGGTGGAAAGTTGCATGGCAATATATCTCGGAATGGCTATGGAAATGCCATAATAGCTAGGTATGGTGGCTGTTTTGAGGAAGATATAAGGAGGTTTATGTGTGATAGAGCGTATCATATCACGGGGTTTGGATGCACCGGCGAAGTTTGCACCAACTCTCAAGGTGAGAAAGGGCAATGCACGGTACCGAAGAGGCTAGCGATGATGGAAAGGTAAAAGTGCGTATAATCCATGGACTCAACATTAGTCAAAAGAACTCATATACTTATTGCAAAAAATTAAAAGTCATCAAAAACCAAGCACTACGCGCATGCTCCTAGAGGGATAGATTGGTAGGAAAATACCATCGCTCGTCCCCGACCGCCACTCATAAGGATGCACAATCCAAGGACACTTCATGTTTCAAATTTGTTACATAACTTTAACCATACGTGCATGCTATGGGACTTGCTAACTTCAACACAAGCATTCTTTAAATTCATAATCACCCAACTAGCATGACTTTAATATCACTACCTCCATATCTCAAAACAATTATCAAGTACCAAATTGATCATAGCATCCAATTCACTTCATATGATAGTTTTTATTATACCCTACTTGGATGCCTACCATTCTACGACCAATTTTTTATAACCATAGAAAATACCATGCTGTTCTAAAATACTCTCAAAATAATATAAGTGAAGCATGAGAGACTAGCAATTTCTACAAAATTAAGCCACCGCCGTGCTCTAAAAGATATAAGTGAAGCACTAGAGCAAAAACTATCTAGCTCAAAAGATATAAGTGAAGCACACAGAGTATTCTAACAAATTTCAATCAAATAGGATTCGCCCAAAAGGTTTGTATAGCAAGGATGATTGTGGTAAACTAAAAATCAAATACTAATATCATACACGATGCTCCAAGCAAAACACATATCATGTAGCGAATAAAATTATAGCTCCAAACAAAGACGAAAGAGGGGATGCCTTCCCGGGGCATCCCCAAGCTTAGGCTTTTGGCTATTCTTGAGTATCTTGGGGTGCCATGGACATCCCCAAGCTTAGGCTTTTGCCACTCCTTATTCCATAGTCCATCAAATCTTTAACCAAAACTTGAAAACTTCACAACACAAAACTCAACAGGAAATCTCATAAGCTCCGTTAGTGAAAGAAAGCAAAACCACCACATAAGGTACTGCAATGAACTCATTCTTTATTTATATTGGTGTTAAACCTACTGTATTTCAAGTTCTCTATGGTTAATACCACTTAATACTAGCCATAGATGCATCAAAATAAGCAAACAACACAAGAAAAACAGAATCTGTCAAAAACAGAACAGTCTGTAGCAATCTGTAACTAACGCAAACTTCTAGAACTCAAAAAATCCTACCAAAATAGGAAGTCCTGGACAATTTGTTTGTTGATCAGCAGCAAAAAGAATCAATGCATAAGCACGTTTCTGTGATTTAACAAAAACTAAATTCTTGCGCACAAAGTTTATGTTTTTCAGCAGAATCAAATTAACTATCATCATAGGTTATCCTATAGGTTCTACTTGGCACAAACACTAATTGAAACATAAAAAAACATCTAAACAGAAGGTAGATGCAAAATTTATTACTAAACAAAAACAAAAACAAAAAACACAAGTAAAATTGGGTTGCCTCCCAACTAGCGCTATTGTTTAACGCCCCCTAGCTAGGCATAAAAGCGAAGATAGATCTAAGTAGTGCCATCTTTAGCACTTGATTCATAAGTAGCTCGCATGATAGATTCATAAGGTAATTTAATTTTCTTTCTTGGAAAGTGCTCAATGCCTTTCCTTAATGGAAATTGGAATCTAATATTCCCTTCCTTCATATCAATAATCGCGCAAATCGTTCTAAGGAAAGGTCTACCAAGAATAATAGGGCAAGAAAGATTGCAATCTATATCAAGAACGATAAAATCTACCGGCACCAAATTTCTATTTACAATAATGAGAACATAATTTATCCCATTGGCTTTTTAATGGTGGAATCCACAAGGTGCAAATTTAAAGAGCAATCATCAAGATCATGGAAACGTAGAATATCACATAAAGTTTTCAGAATCGTGGAAACATTAGCACCCAAATCACACAAAGCAAAACACTCATGATTTTTAATTTTAATCTTTATAGTAGGTTCCCACTCATCATTAAGTTTCCTAGGTATAGAAACTTCCAAATTAAGTTTTTCATCATAAGATTGCATTAAGGCATCAACGATATGTTTGGTAAAAGCTTTATTTTGACTATAAGCATGAGGAGAATTAACAACGAATTGCAACAAGGAAATACAACCTTCTAAAGAACAATTATCATAATCAAATTCCTTGCAATCCGAGATAGTGGGTTCAATGCTATTTAAAGTCATGACCTCTCCAATCCCACTTTTACCAAATTTAGCATCAAGATCTAAAAACTCCGAATTATTGGGACGCCTTCTAACTAAAGTTGACTCATCTCTAGTCCCATTATTATTAGGATTTATATTGAAAAACAAAGATCTAATAGGGGACACATCAATAACTTTAAGATCTTCATCATTATTTTCATTAAAACTAGAAGAACACGCCTTTACCAAGCAATCTTCCTTAGCACGCAATCTAGCGGTTCTTTATTTGCACTCATCAATGGAAATTCTCATGGCTTTGAGAGACTCATTGACATACTGCTTAGCAGGAGTAAATCTAAGTTTAAGAGAATCAACATCAAGCGAAAGTCTATCAACGTTCCTAGCCAAATCATCAATTTTGAGCAATTTTTCTTCAAGCAAATCATTAAAATTCTTTTGAGACATCATAAATTCTTTCACACTATTCTCAAAATCAGAGGGCATCTTATTAAAATTACCATAAGAATTATTATAGGAATTTCCATCATTATTAGAGGAATTACTAGGGAACGGTCTAGGATTAAAGTTTCCTCTATAAGCATTGTTTCCGAAACTATTCCTACCAACAAAATTCACATCCATAGATTCATTATTATTCTCAATCAAAGTAGACAAAGGCATATCATTGGGATCAAGAGGAGTATTTTTAGTAGCAAACAACTTCATAAGTTCATCCATCTTTCCACTCAAAACATTAGTTTCTTCTATAGCATGCACTTTTTTACTAGAAGATCTTTCGGTGTGTCTTTGAGAATAATTAGCATAATATTATCAAGAAGTTTTGTAGCATCTCCTAAAGTGATTTCCATAAACATGCCTCCCGCGGCTGAATCTAAAAGATTTCTAGAAGCAAAGTTCAAACCAGCATAAAAGTTTTGTATGATCGTCCATAAATTCAAACCATGAGTAGGGCAATTGCGAATCATCAATTTCATTCTTTCCCAAGATTGGGCAACATGCTCATGATCAAGTTGTTTAAAATTCATAATATCGTTCCTAAGAGTGATAATCTTAGCAGGAGGAAAATACTTAGAGATAAAAGCATCTTTGCACTTGTCCCAAGAATCAATACTATTTTTAGGCAAAAACGAAAACCAAACTTTAGCACGATCTCTAAGTGAAAAAGGAAATAACTTCAATTTAACAATATCATTATCCATATCTTTGTTCTTTTGCATATCACACAAATCAAAAAAATTGTTTAGATGAGTAGCGACATCTTCACTATAGGAAGGCCGGCGAATTGATCTTTCATAACAAGATACAGCAAAGCAGTAATGATTTCACAAGACTCAACATCATTAAGAGGAGCAATCAGAGTACCAAGGAAATCATTATTATTGGTATTGGAGAAATCACACAATTTGGTATTATCTTGCGCCAAAGCAACAAGTAATCCAACACACAAGCAAACAGAAAAAGGCAAGCGAAAAAAGAGAGGAGAAGATTGGGAAAGAGAGGGCGAATAAAACGGCAAGGGTGAAGTGGGGGAGATGAAAACGAGAGGCAAATGGAAAATAATGTAAATGCGAGGGAGATGAGTTTGTGATGGGTACTTGGTATGTCTTGACTTGAGCGAAGACCTCCCCGACAACAGCGCCAGAAATCCTTTGTAACACCCACGATGCGGCTATATCTCCCACGTGTCGAAGCACGACTTAGAGGCATAACCGCATGGTGGTTTTGTCGCAAGAAGGGTCATCTTCACACAATCCCATGTAATGAACAAGAATGGGATATAGAGAGTTGGCTTACAATCGCCACTTCACACAATACATAATTAAGGTCATACATCATTCAAATACACTCATAGACCGGCTACGGTCAAATTCAAATGAAAAGAAGACAACCCCAAATGCTAGATCCCCGATCGTCCCGACTGGGCACCTCTACTGATCATCTGGAAACGATACATAGTAACGACCAAGGGCCTCATCAAACTCCCACTTCAGCTCAGTTGCGCCATCTGCGCTGGTATCCTCGGCACCTGCATCTGTTTTGGTAGAATCTGTGAGCCAAGGGGACTCAGCAATCTCACACCCGTGAGATCAAGACTATTTAAGCTCATAGGTAGGAAAAGGGGTAATATGGTGGAGCTGCAGCAAGCACTAAGCATATATGGTGGCTAACATACGCAAGTGAGAGCGAGAAGAGAAGCAACGCAATGGTCGAGAAGCTAGAAGCGATCAAGAAGTGATCCTGAAACTACTTACGTCAAGCATAACTCAAACCATGTTCACTTCCCGGACTCTGCCGAGAAGAGACCATCACGGCTACACACACGGTTGATGTATTTTAATGAAGTCAAGTGTCAAGTTATCTACAACCGGACATTAACAAATTCCCATCTGCCTCATAACCGCGGGCACGACTTTCGAAAGATTATACCCAACAGGGGTGTCCCAACTTAGCCCATCACAAGCTCTCACGGTCAATGAAGGATATACCTTCTCCCGGGAAGACCCGATCAGCCTCGGAATCCCGGTTGGCAAGACATTTTGACAATGGTAAAACAAGACCAGCAAGACCACCCGACTGTGCCGACAAATCCCGATAGGAGCTGCACATATCTCGTTCTCAGGGCACACCGGATGAGACAGGCTACGAGTAAAACCAGACTTCGAGTTTCCCCGAGGTGGCCCCACAGGCGGCTCAGTTCGGGCCAACACTCGAAGGAGCACTGGTCCGGGGGGGTTAAAATAAAGATGACCCTTGGGCTCGCGAAAAACCAAGGGAGAAGGGCTTAGGTGGCAAATGGTAAAACCAAGTTTGGGCCTTGCTGGAGGAGTTTTAGTCAAAGCGAACTGCCAAGGGGGTCCCATAAATCACCCAACCGTGTAAGGAACGCAAAATCAAGGAACATAACACCGGTATGACGGAAACTAGGGCGGCAAGAGTGGAACAAGTCACCAGGCATAAGGCCGAGCCTTCCACCCTTTACCAAGTATATAGGGTGCATTAATTAAACAGGAGATAATTTGATATCCCAAAATATCCGTGTTCCGACCAGGAACAAACTTCATCTTCAGCTGCAACTAGCAACGCTATAAGAGGGGATGAGCAAAAGCGGTGACATAGCCAAAGAACGGTTTGCTAGGACAGGATGGTTAGAGGTTTGGCATGGCAATAGGGAGGCATGGTAAACAGTGGGAGGTAGAGCTAACATAACGATAGAGCGAGTACTAGCAAGCAAAGATAGAAGTGATATCGAAGGTATGGTCATCTTGCCTGCAAGGTTCTCAGAGTTGTCGAAGGCTTGATCCTCGTTAGCATACTCAACAGGTTCCTCGTGCATGTACTCATCTCCCGGCTCTACCCAAGGCAAGAACACAAGCAAAGGAACCACAATAAATCACGGTGCAATGCACAAGCAACATGATGCAATACATGTCATGATATGCGAGATGTGATATGCAATGCATATGCGTGCTTCGGGAGGAAAAAGGATGAACAAAGCATCAACTTGGCAAACCAAGTATGCCGCTGGAAAGATGAGATGATTTCCGTTGAAATCAATATAAGGATCACCTGGAACGGATGCACGGTTTGCAAATGGCAAGCAAGACAAGAATGACACAAAGCTGCGATTAACGGCACGATGCTACTTAGCATGCAACAAGAAACTATGCTACAACACCCCAACATAAAAACAAACCATATGGCAGTGATCTATAGGAGATGCTTAACAAAAGAGGAACACTGAGCTACGGCTAAATCACATCATAACAGGTTCAAACAAGCATGGTGAAAGTGCAAAAAATATCAGGTTGGACATGGCATAAACAGCATCACGAAGCAATGTTCAGAGCAGGTTATCAACAAGCTACAGGAACTTATAATAGCAAAGCAAGACATGGGATGAATCTACTCAAAGCATAGATCAAAAGTCCCTTACTGACCATAAGCCAAAAAGGACCAGAGAATATGATGATACCCATGTAAACATAGCAAGTTTCGTTAACAGATTCAGCAAACAGAGCATGGCATTGACAGAATTACGAAGGCACCTTCGCGAGCTCGATGCACTCACTACAGAGCATTTCATGATAAACTAATCATACATACATCAAGAAGACATGGCATAGAAGCTATACATGGCAAGAACAACATCATAGCATACACGGATCAACTACAACAACCTTGGCAAAATTGTATATGTAAACAATCTGCCAGGAAACATTTTGAAGCAAAAGTAGAGCACAAACATGACATGCTAGACTACTCCATAATTGCAACCAGGACAATGGATGGATAGAGCATAACCATATGTTCAAAACACCCTTACTGAAGTGACTCAAAATGTGCATGGATCTCTCTGTAGCAACCTGTTTACATGGCATGAAAATAACAGCAGAACAGGGACTAAAATCAGCAATATCACGAAGCCTAGTTTGCATTCTTGTGCTAGTCACCACATTGATCACAAGAATACACGGCAAGTACCTCTGCAAAGAAGACATGGCATAGTTCAACTCACATGTAGGGCTCAAGTACATAGGATGCACACATCAATCATGGCAAAAATGACAATAGTGCATGTTCTGATAAGAATCTGAAACTAACATTATGAAGCACTCTTCCAACAGCATTTCGGGCATCAAAATAAGCTCAAATGAAAATGTTGCAATGAGTTGAAATGATTTACTCTTTGAGGCGAACAATTCGGTATGCTACACGCCCAAAACGGAGCCACGGGTGCAAAGTGGTGGTGCGATGAACATGCAATAAAATTAATGACAAAATGTTGGGGAACGTTGCAGAAAATTAAATTTTTTCCTATGGTTTCACCAAGATCCATCTAGGTGTTCATCTAAGCAACAAGTCAAGGGAGTGAGTTTGCATATACATACCACTTGTAGATCGCGTACGGAAGCGTTAGATGGAGCGGTGATGATGGAGTCGTACTCGCCGTGATTCAGATCACCGGAGATCCTAGCGCCAAACGGACGACACCTCCGCGTTCAACACACATACGGAGCGTGTGACGTCTCCTCCTTCTTGATCCAGCAAGGGGGAAGGAGAGGTTGATGATGATGGCTCCAGCAGCAGCACAACGGCGTGGTGGTGGTGGAACAGTAGCACTCCGGCAGGGCTTCGCCAAGCACGTGACGGAGGAGGAAGAGGTGTAGTAGGGGGAGGGGGTGCCAGAACTTCAGGGTGCGGCTGCCCCTCTCCCCCTCCCTTTATATAGGCCCCCAGGGGGGGCGCCGGCCCTGGGAGATTCAATCTCCCAAGGGGGCGGCGGCCAAGGGGGGAGGAGTGCCCCCCAAGGCATGTGGTGCGCCCCCCCACCCTAGGGTTTCAACCCTAGGCGCAGGGGGTGGGCCTAGGGGGGCGCACCAGCCCACTATGGGCTGGCTCCCCTCCCACTTCAGCCCATGGCCCCACCCGGTGGACCCCCGGGACCCTTCCGGTGGTCCCGGTACAATACCGGGTGACCCCGAAACTTTCCCGATGGCCGAAATACCACTTCCTACATATAATTCTTTACCTCCGGACCATTCCGAAACTCCTCGTGACGTCCGGGATCTCATCCGGGACTCCGAACAACATTCGGTATACTGCATACTCATATTCATACAACCCTAGCATCACCGAACCTTAAGTGTGTAGACCCTACGGGTTCGGGAGACACGTAGACATGATCGAGATGGCTCTCGGGCAATAACCAACAGCGGGATCTGGATACCCATGTTGGCTCCCACATGCTCCTCGATGATCTCATCGGATGAACCACGATGTCGAGGATTCAAACAACCCCATATACAATTCCCTTTGTCATTCGGTACGTTACAAGCCCGAGACTCGATCGTCGGTATCCCAATACCTCGTTCAGTCTCGTTACCGGCAAGTCACTTTACTCGTACCGTAATGCATGATCCCGTGACCAAACACTTGGTCACTTTGAGATCATTGTGATGATGCATTACCGAGTGGGCCCAGAGATACCTCTCCGTCATACGGAGTGACAAATCCCAGTGTCGATCCATGTCAACCCAACAGACACTTTCGGAGATACCTTTAGTGCACCTTTATAGTCACCCAGTTACGTTGTGACGTTTGGTACACCCAAAGCACTCTTACGGTATCCGGGAGTTACACGATCTCATGGTCTAAGGAAGAGATACTTGACATTGAAAAAGCTCTAGCAAAACGAACTACACGATCTTGTGCTATGCTTAGGATTGGGTCTCGTCCATCACATCATTCTCCTAATGATGTGATCCCGTTGTCAATGACATCTAATGTCCATAGTCAGGAAACCATGACTATCTGTTGACCAACAAGCTAGTCAACTAGAGGCTCACTAGGGACATGTTATGGTCTATGTATTCACACGTGTATTACGATTTCCGGATAATACAGTTATAGCATGAATAAAAGACAATTATCATGAACAAGGAAATATAATAATAACCCTTTTATTATTGCCTCTAGGGCATATTTCCAACAGTCTCCCACTTGCACTAGAGTCAATAATCTAGTTATATTGTGATGAATCGAACACCCATAGAGTTCTGGTGTTGATCATGTTTTGCTCGCGAGAGAGGTTTAGTCAACGGATCTGCGACATTCAGATCCGTATGTACTTTGCAAATATCTATGTCTCCATCTTGAATATTTTCGCGGATGGAGTTGAAACAACGCTTGATGTGCCTGGTCTTCTTGTGAAACCTGGGCTCCTTGGCAAGGGCAATAGCTCCAGTGTTGTCACAGAAGAGTTTGATCGGCCCCGACGCATTGGGTATGACTCCTAGGTCGGTGATGAACTCCTTCACCCAAATAGCTTCATGCGCTGCCTCCGAGGCTGCCATGTACTCCGCTTCACATGTAGATCCCGCCACGACGCTCTGCTTGCAGCTGCACCAGCTTACTGCTCCACCATTCAACATATACACGTATCCGGTTTGTGACTTAGAGTCATCCAGATCTGTGTCGAAGCTAGCATCGACGTAACCCTTTACGACAAGCTCTTCGTCACCTCAATAAACGAGAAACATGTCATTTGTCCTTTTCAGGTACTTCAGGATATTCTTGACCGCTGTCTAGTGTTCCTTGCCGGGATTACTTTGGTACCTTCCTACCAAACTTACGGCAAGGTTTACATCAGGTCTAGTACACAGCATGGCATACATAATAGATCCTATGGCCGAGGCATAGGGGATGACGCTCATCTCTTCTTTATCTTTTGCCGTGGTCGGGCATTGAGCCGAGCTCAATCTCACACCTTGCAGTACAGGCAAGAACCCTTTCTTGGACTGATCCATTTTGAACTTCTTCAAAATTTTATCAAGGTATGTGCTTTGTGAAAGACCTATGAGGCGTCTTGATCTATCCCTATAGATCTTGATGCCTAATATGTAAGCAGCTTCTCCAAGATCCTTCATTAAAAACACTTATTCAAGTAGGCCTTAATGTTGTCCAAGAATTCTATATTATTTCCCATCAAAAGTATGTCATCTACATATAATATGAGAAATGCTACAGAGCTCCCACTCACTTTCTTGTAAACGCAGGCTTCTCCATAAGTCTGCATAAACCCAAACGCTTTGATCATCTCATCAAAGCGAATGTTCCAACTCCGAGATGCTTGCACCAGCCCATAAATGGATCGCTGGAGCTTGCATACTTTGTCAGCGTTCTTAGGATCGACAAAACCTTCCGGCTGCATCATATACAGTTCTTCCTTAAGATGCCCGTTAAGGAATGCCGTTTTGACGTCCATCTGCTCTCATAATCATAGTATGCGGCAATTGCTAACATGATTCGGACGGACTTAAGCTTCGCTACGGGAGAGAAAGTCTCATCGTAGTCAATCCCTTGAACTTGCCGATAACCCTTAGCGACAAGTCGAGCTTTATAGATGGTGACATTACCATCCGCGTCCGTCATCTTCTTAAAGATCCATTTGTTTTCTATCGCTCGCCTATCATCGGGCAAGTCAGTCAAAGTCCATACTTTGTTTTCATACATGGATTCTATCTCGGATTTCATGGCTTCAAGCCATTTGTTGGAATCTGGGCCCGGTATCGCTTCTTCATAGTTCGAAGGTTCACCGTTGTCCAACAACATGATTTCCAGGACAGGGTTGTCGTACCACTCTGGTGCGGAACGTGTCCTTGTGGACCTACGAAGTTCAGTAGTAACTTGATCGGAAGTACCTTGATCATCATCATTATTTTCCTCTTCAGTTGGTGTAGGCATCACAGGAACATTTTCCTGAGCTGCACTACTATCCCGTTCAAGAGGTAGTACTTCATCGAGTTCTACTTTCCTCCCACTTACTTCTTTCGAGAGAAACTCTTTTTCCAGAAAGGATCCGTTCTTGGCAACAAAGAACTTGCCCTCGGATCTTAAGTAGAAGGTATACCCAATGGTTTCCTTAGGGTATCCTATGAAGACGCATTTTTCCAACTTGGGTTCGAGCTTTTCAGGTTGAAGTTTCTTGACATAAGCATCGCATCCCCAAACTTTTAGAAATGACAGCTTAGGTTTCTTTCCAAACCATAATTTTCATACGGTGTCGTCTCAACGGATTTAGACGGTGCCCTATTTAAAGTGAATGTAGCTGTCTCTAGAGTGTATCTTCAAATTGATAGCGGTAAATCGGTAAGAGACATCATAGACCGTACCATATCCAATAGAGTGCGATTATGACGTTCGGACACACCGTTACGCTGAGGTGTTCCAGGCGGCGTGAGTTGTGAAACGATTCCACATTTCCTTAAGTGTGTACCAAATTCGTGACTTAAGTATTCTCCTCCACGATCTGATCGTAGGAATTTTATCTTTCGGTCACGTTGATTCTCTACCTCATTCTGAAATTCCTTGAACTTTTCAAAGGTCTCAGACTTGTGTTTCATCAAGTAGACATACCCATATCTACTCAAGTCATCAGTGAGAGTAAGAACATAACGATATCCTCCGCGAGCCTCAACGCTCATTGGACCACACACATTGGTATGTATGATTTCCAACAAGTTGGTTGCTCGCTCCATTGTTCCGGAGAACGGAGTCTTGGTCATCTTGCCCATGAGGCATGGTTCGCATGTGTCAAATGATTCATAATCGAGAGACTCCAAAAGTCCATCAGCATGGAGCTTCTTCATGTGCTTGACACCAATGTGACCAAGGCGGCAGTGCCACAAGTATGTGGGACTATCATTCTCAACTTTACATCTTTTGGTATTCACGCTATGAATATGTGTAACATTATGCTTGAGATTCATTAAGAATAAACCATTGACCATAGGGGCATGACCATAAAACATATCTCTCATATAAATAGAACAACCATTATTCTCGGATTTAAATGAGTAGCCATCTCGTATCAAACGAGATCCAGATAGAATGTTCATGCTCAAACTTGGCACCAAATAACAATTATTAAGGTTTATAACTAATCCCGTAGGTAAATGTAGAGGCAGCGTGCCGACGGCGATCACATCGACCTTGGAACCATTCCCGACGTGCATCGTCACCTCGTCCTTCGCCAGTCTCCGCTTATTCCGCAGCTCCTGTTGTGAGTTACAAATATGAGCAACGACACCGGTATCAAATACCCAGGAGTTACTACGAGTACTGGTAAGGTACACATCAATTACATGTATATCAAATATACCTTTAGTGTTGCCAGCCTTCTTATCCGCTAAGTATTTGGGGCAGTTCCGCTTCTAGTGACCCTTCCCCTTGCAATAAAAGCACTCAGTCTCAGGCTTGGGTCCATTCTTTGACTTCTTCCCGGCAACTGGCTTACCGGGCGCGGCAACATCTTTGCCGTCCTTCTTGAAGTTCTTCTTACCCTTGCCCTTCTTGAACTTAGTGGTCTTATTGACCATCAACACTTGATGTTCTTTCTTGATTTCAACCTCTGCCGACTTCAGCATTGAAAATACTTCAGGAATGGTCTTCACCATCCCTTGCATATTATAGTTCATCACAAAGCTCTTGTAGCTTGGTGGGAGCGACTGAAGGATTCTGTCAATGACCGCCTCATCTGGGAGGTTAATGTCCAGCTGGGACAGGCGGCTGTGCAACCCAGACATTTTGAGTATGTGCTCACTGACAGAACTGTTTTCCTCCATCTTACAACTATAGAACTTGTCGGAGACTTCATATCTCTCGACCCGGGCATGAGCTTGGAAAACTAGTTTCAGCTCCTCGAACATCTGATATGCTCCGTGTTGCTCAAAACGCTTTTGGAGCCCCGGTTCTAAGCTGTAAAGCATGCCGCACTGAACGAGGGAGTAATCATCAGCATGTGTCTGCCAAATGCTCAAATCGTCTTGCAGTGCTGGGAGAGCAGGTGGGTCACCTAACGGTGCTTCAAGGACATATGCTTTCTTGGCAGCTATGAGGATGATCCTAAGGTTTTGAACCCAGTCCGTATAGTTGTTGCCATCATCTTTCAGCTTGGTTTTCTCTAGGAACGCATTGAAGTTCATGTTGACATGAGCGTTGGCCATTTGATTTACAAGACATATTTTGCAAAGATTTTAGACTAAGTTCATGATAATTAAGTTCATCTAATGAAATTATTTAATGAACTCCCACTCAGATTTGACATCCCCTTAGTCATCTAAGTGTTACATGATCCAAGTCGACTAGGCCGTGTCCGATCATCACGTGAGACGGACTAGTCATCGTCGGTGAACTTTCTCATGTTGATCGTATCTTCCATACGACTCGTGTTCGACCTTTCGGTCTCCGTGTTCCGAGGCCATGTCTGTACATGCTAGGCTCATTAAGTTAACCTAAGTGTTTTTGCATGTGTAAAAACTGTCTTACACCCGTTGTATGTGAACGTAAGGATCTATCACACCCGATCATCACGTGGTGCTTCGAAACGACGAACTTTAGCAACGGTGCACAGTTAGGGGAGAACACTTCTTGAAATTGTTGTAAGGGATCATCTTATTTACTACCGTCGTTCTAAGTAAACAAGATGCATAAAACATAATAAACATCACATGCAATTATATAATGTAGTGACATGATATGGCCAATATCATATAGCTCCTTTGATCTTCATCTTCGGGGCTCCATGATCATCTTGTCACCGGCATGACACCATGATCTCCATCATCGTGTCTTCATGAAGTTGTCACGCCAACGACAACTTCTACTTCTATGACTAACGCGTTTAGCAATAAAGTAAAGTAGTTTACATGGCGTTCTTCAATGACACGCAGGTCATACAAAATAAAGACAACTCCTATGGCTCCTGCCGGTTGTCATACTCATCGACACAAGTCGTGATTCCTATTACAAGCACATGATCTCATACATCACAATATATCATTCATCATTCATCACAACTTCTGGCCATATCACATCACATGACAATTGCTGCAAAAACAAGTTAGACGTCCTCTAATTGTTGTTGCATCTTTTACGTGGCTGCAATTGGGTTCTAGCAAGAACGTTTTCTTACCTACGAATAACCACAACGTGATTTTGTCAACTTCTATTTACCCTTCATAAGGACCGTTTTCATCGAATCCGCTCCAACTAAAGTGGGAGAGACAGACACCCGCCAGCCACCTTATGCAACTAGTGCATGTTAGTCGGTGGAACCGGTCTCACGTAAGCGTACGTGTAAGGTTGGTCCGGGCCGCTTCATCCCACAATACTGCTGAAGCAAGATAAGACTAGTAGCGGCAAGCAAGTTGACAAGATCTACGCCCACAACAAAATTGTGTTCTACTCGTGCAATAGAGAACTACGCATAAACCTGGCTCATGATGCCACTGTTGGGGAACATTGCAGAAAATTAAAAAATTTCCTACGGTTTCACCAAGATCCATCTATGAGTTCATCTAAGCAACGAGTCAAGGGACTGAGTTTGCATCTACATACCACTTGTAGATCGCGTACGGAAGCGTTAGATGGAGTCGTACTCACCGTGATTCAGACCACCGGAGATCCTAGCGCCAAACGGACGGCACCTCCACGTTCAACACACGTACGGAGCGTGTGACGTCTCCTCCTTCTTGATCCAGCAAGGGGGAAGGAGAGGTTGATGATGATGGCTCCAGCAGCAGCACAACAGCGTGGTGGCGGTGGAACAGCAGCACTCCGGCAGGGCTTCGCCAAGCACGTGACGGAGGAGGAAGAGGTGTAGCAGGGGGAGGGGGCGCCAGAACTTCAGGGTGCGGCTGCCCCTCTCCCCCCTCCCTTTATATAGGCCCCCAGGGGGGGCGCCGGCCCTGGGAGATTCAATCTCCCAAGTTGGCGGCGGCCAAGGGGGGAGGAGTGCCCCCCAAGGCATGTGGTGCCCCCCCACCCTAGGGTTTCAACCCTAGGCGCAGGGGGTGGGCCTAGGGGGGTGCACCAGCCCACTATGGGCTGGCTCCCCTCCCACTTCAGCCCATGGGGACCTCCGGGATGGGTGGCCCCACCCGGTGGACCCCTGGGACCCTTCCGGTGGTCCCGGTACAATACCGGGTGACCCCGAAACTTTCCCGATGGCCGAAATACCACTTCCTACATATAATTCTTTACCTCCGAACAATTCCTAAACTCCTCGTGACGTCCGGGATCTCATTCGGGACTCCGAACAACATTTGGTATACTGCATACTCATATTCATACAAACCTAGCGTCACCGAACCTTAAGTGTGTAGACCCTACGGGTTCGGGAGACACGTAGACATGACCGAGATGGCTCTCGGGCAATAACCAACAGCGGGATCTGGATACCCATGTTGGCTCCCACATGCTCCTCTATGATCTCATCGGATGAACCACGATGTCGAGGATTCGAACAACCCCGTATACAATTCCCTTTGTCATTCGGTACGTTACAAGCCCGAGACTCGATCGTCGGTATCCCAATACCTCGTTCAATCTCGTTACCGGCAAGTCACTTTACTCGTACCGTAATGCATGATCCCGTGACCAAACACTTGGTCACTTTGAGCTCATTGTGATGATGCATTACCGAGTGGGCCCAGAGATACCTCTCCGTCATACGGAGTGACAAATCCCAGTCTCGATCCGTGTCAACCCAACAGACACTTTCGGAGATACCTGTAGTGCACCTTTATAGTCACCCAGTTACGTTGTGACGTTTGGTACACCCAAAGCACTCTTACGGTATCCGGGAGTTACACGATCTTATGGTCTAAGGAAGAGATACTTGACATTGAAAAAGCTCTAGCAAAACGAACTACACGATCTTATGCTATGCTTAGGATTGGGTCTCGTCCATCACATCATTCTCCTAATGATGTGATCCCGTTGTTAATGACATCTAATGTCCATAGTCAGGAAACCATGACTATCTGTTGACCAACGAGCTAGACAACTAGAGGCTCACTAGGGACACGTTATGGTCTATGTATTCACACGTGTATTACGATTTTCGGATAATACAGTTATAGCATGAATAAAAGACAATTATCATGAACAACGAAATATAATAATAACCCTTTTATTATTGCCTCTGGGGCATATTTCCAACAGAAAAGACTTAGGGGATATCGGGGGGAGAAGAAAGTCAACCTAATCAGATCTGGAGATCGCCGGAGAAGTGGCCGGAGAGGACGGAGACGGCGGCCGGAGCTCGGGGAGGGCCGGAGGAGGAGCTCGGGGCGGCTGCCGGAGCGAGGTCGGCCGGATCCGGGCGCGGCGGAGGCGGCGCGGGCGACCGGAGGCGAGGTCCGGCGACGGTGAGGCGCAACGGCGGCGCGAGCTT
>NC_057795.1:416170534-416180000 GCF_018294505.1 Triticum aestivum | reverse complement strand
CGGGCCGGGCGGGCCTCCCTCGGGCCTGGCGGGCCGGCGGCGCGGGGGCGGTGGAGCGGCCATGTGGCGGCTCCTGATTCGCCAGGCGGCGGCGGGCGGACGCGTCCGGCTCCGTCCGGACGTATCCGGCTGCTGGGAGAGGAGCGAGGCTAGGGTTAGGGTAGGAAATGATCCGAGATTTCGGGGGAGGGGGTGTTTTTATAGGTAGAAGGAGCTAGGAAGCTCCAAATGAGGTGCGGTTTTCGCCCACACGATCATGATCCGACGTCGGAGAGCATGGAAGAGACTTAGATGGGTTATTGGGCTGTTTTGAAAGGGTGTTGGGCTGCAACTCAAAAGAGGCATTTGCGGTTATGCAGTTAACCATTGGAGTACCAAACGAGGTACAAATGACCCGAAACTTGACAGGCGGTCTACCGGTGCTATACCAGGGCCACTTGGCAAGGATCGGTCCATTCCGAGAACGTTTAACACCGCACATGAAAAGAGACAAGAGGGGTGCGCCGGTGCATGTGGGAGTGTCGGATTGTGAAACGGACAACGGGGAAAATGCTCGGATGCATGAGACGAACACGTATGCAAATGAGATGCACATGATGACATGATATAATATTCATGACATGAATAGAATGCAAAACAAAAGACAAAACCCAACCCCGGAGGGAATAACATATCTCATAGCCGAAAATGGCAAGAGTTGGAGTTACAAGGATGGAAAGTTACATCCGGGGTGTTACAACACTCCACCACTACAAGAGGATCTCGTCCCGAGATCTAGGACTGAAAGAACTCCGGATATTCGGAACGGAGGTGATCCTCGCGCTCCCAGGTGGCTTCTCAGTCGGAATGGTGTAACCACTTCACTTTCAGGAATTTGATCGACCTGTTGCGAGTCTTGCGCTCGGTTTCTTCAAGAATAGCAACGGGGTGCTCATGATAAGAGAGATCTTCTTGGAGGTCGATTTCTTCAAAGTTGATAGTGCGCTCAGGAGTCTTGAAGCACTTGCGGAGCTGTGACACGTGAAACACATCATGCACGTTTGCAAAGTTGGACGGAAGCTCAAGTTGATAGGCGAGGTCGCCTCTTTTGCCAACGATCTTGAAAGGACCCACGTATCTAGGGGCAAGCTTCCCTTTGATACCGAAGCGACGAGTGCCTTTCATTGGAGAGACGCGGAGGTAGACATGGTCTTTGATTTCAAAAGCCAAGTCATGGTGCTTGCTATCATAGTAACTCTTTTGGCGCGATTGCGCGGCTTTGAGATTCTCACGAATGAATTTGCACATTTCTTCGGCTTCTGTGATCAAGTCGTTGCCAAGAAGTTGGCGTTCACCTATCTCGGACCAATTGTGAGGAGTACGACACTTTCTGCCATAGAGAATTTCGAATGGGGCCTTGCCCGAACTCGCTTGGAAGCTGTTGTTGTAGGAAAACTCGGCATATGGAAGACAATCTTCCCACTTCATACCGAAAGAGATGACACAAGCCCTGAGCATATCTTCAAGGATTTGATTGACTCGCTCGACTTGGCCACTTGTTTGAGGATGGAAAGCTGTGCTGAAACGAATGTTGGTGCCCATGGCCGTCTGAAAGGAGTCCCAGAACTTAGAAGTGAAGATGCTTCCACGATCTGAAGATATCAATTGTGGAATACCATGCAAGGAGACAATTCTGGAGGTGTATAGCTCTGCCAGCTGAGCTGCTGTGATAGATTCTTTGATAGGAAGAAAATGAGCCACTTTAGTAAGCTTGTCAATGACAACGAAGATCGCATCATTTCCACGCTTGGACTTAGGAAAACCAGTTACGAAGTCCATCTCGATATGGCCAACTGGTCTTTGGTGTTCTGCTTTCACCCTTCTGCAGACATGACATTCATTCACAAATTGAGCAATTTCTCGCTTCATTCGAGTCCACCAATATGACTGCTTGAGGTCATGGTACATCTTTGTACTTCCAGGATGAATGGATAGGAGGGAATTGTGTGCCTCATTCATGATGACTTTTCTCAGATCACCTTTTGGAACCACAATTCGATCCTCGAAGAAAAGAGTATCTTTGTCATCCAAGCGATAGCACTTGTATTTGGGAATGCCCTTGTCAATACCACGTTTCACCTTCTTCACCATGGTATCCAGGAGTTGTGCCTCACGAATTTGATCTTCCAAAGTAGGAGAGACTATGAGGTTGGCAAGAAAGCCTTGAGGAACAACTTGAAGATTCAGCTTGCGGAAAGCCTCACAAAGATCCGGTTGAAATGGCTTGAGAATTAGACTGTTGCAATACGCCTTTCTGCTCAGAGCATCTGCAATCACATTCGACTTGCCAGGAGTATATTCAATACTCGGATTGTACTCTTGAATCATTTCGACCCATCGAGTTTTCTGAGGTTAAGGTTGGGTTGAGTGAAGATATACTTGAGGCTCTTGTGATCGGTGAAAATGTCCACTTGCCTTCCCAATAAGAGATGTCTCCATGTTATCAATGCATGGACATCTGCCGCCAACTCAAGATCGTGAGTGGGGTAGTTCTTTTCGTTGGGCTTCAACAAACGAGAGGTATAGGCCACAACTTTTTTATCTTGCATTAACACAGCGCCGAGACCTTGCAAGGAAGCATCACAGAAAACTTCGAATGGGTTGGATTCATCAGGAGGAGTCAAGACAGGAGCTGTGACTAGCTTCTCTTTGAGGGTGTTGAAAGCGACATCACACTCAGGCGTCCAGACATACTTGACATGCTTCTGGAGGAGGTTGGAAAGAGGCTTTGCAATCTTAGAGAAGTTCTCAACGAATTTTCGGCAATAGCTTGCAAGACCAAGAAAATTGCGGAGCTGCTTGACATTCTGAGGAGGTTCCCAATTCACAACCGCAGAAACCTTCGTGGGATTAACAACAATGCCCTTGGCAGTGATGATATGACCAAGGTAAAGAACTTCATCAAGACAGAACTCACATTTGGAAAACTTCGCATAGAATTGTTGCTCTCTGAGCTTGTCGAGCACCAATCACAAATGTTTGGCATGATCCTGCTTATTCTTGGAGAAGACCAAAATATCATCGAGATACACCAGAACGAATTCATTGGTGTAGGGGTTGAAGATAAAGTTCATCATGCGAGAGAACGTTGGAGGAGCATTGACAAGGCCGAAAGACATGACAGTATATTCATAAGAACCATAGCTTGTTCTGAATGCTGTCTTGGGAATATCTTGTTCACGAATGCGAATCTGATGATAACCCATACGAAGGTCAAGCTTGGAGAATACTTTAGCACCTTTGAGTTGCTCGAAAAGCTCATTGATGTTGGGAAGCGGATACTTGTTCTTTATTGTCTTCTTGTTCAATGGACGGTAATCGACGCAAAGTCAGTCCGTGCCATCCTTCTTCTGGACAAAAAGAACTCCACAACCCCATGGGGATGAACTCGGTCTGATCAAACCCAGACGCTCTTGTTCATCGAGCTGTTTCTTCAATTCCTTCAGCTCCTTGGGTCCAAGCTTGTATGGATGCTTGCAAACGAGTTCCGTTCCAGGCTCAAGATCAATAACGAATTCGACTGGCCGATGAGGAGGCATACCCGGAAGCTCTTCTGGAAAGACATCTTGGTACTCACAAACGACTGGAATTTGAGAAATAGCATCCAACTCGCCCTTCTCATTGAGAGAAAACAACCAAATGGTTTCATCACGAGCGGCATAGATGATAACATCCTCAGAAGGGTGTGTCAATTGAATTTCCCTGGCAGCACAATCAAGTTGAGCCTTGTGCTTAGAAAGCCAGTCCATCCTGAGAATTAGATCAATATCAAAGTCGCCAAGAACAACTGGAGAAGACAGAAATCTATAGTCGCCCATCTTGATAGAGACATCCCAAACCATGGAGCTAGCGTTCATAAATTTACCCGGAGAGACAACTGATAACGGTCTAGGCAAATCTTCAAAAACCATCTCATGCTTAGATGAAAAAGGTCTTGAGATGAAACTATGCGATGCACCAGTATCAAATAAAACTTCTGCAGGAATATCATTAACAGGAAGATTACCCATTATCACATCAGAAGAATCCTCTGCCTGAGCTGCATTCATCATGTTCACCTTTGCAGACTTTGGATTATGCTTGACCACAACATTGCTTGAAGATCTCACAGGAGGAGGAGGAGGAAGGCGCCTTTGATTGAAGCATTTGTTCGCGTAGTGACCTTTCTACTGGCACTTGTTGCAAGTCACTTCTGAGAGCGGACAATGATAAGGAGCATTTGACCTTGGAGCTTGAGGCTGAGACTTGTTCTGATAGCCTGGGTTGGGTGGGTGGGAAGATCCACGACCACCTGAGTTCTTCTGCTGGTAAGGCTGACGAAACGGAGGAGGAGGAAGGTAGAACTTCTGCTGCTTAGCTGCCACTTGTGAGGAAGAAGAAGACTGCACTGCATCCCTGATTCTCTTCTTAGAAGCCTCACACTTGAGCTGAGCACCTTCTTGCTTGAGTGCCATATTGTAGAATTGATCAAACTGAGTAGGCTCAACAAGAACGAGAGCTAACTGTAGATCCTCTCTAAGGCCACCTCTGAATTGATAGATCATACTCTTCTCATCAGGAACATTTTGCTTAGCGAAGCGAGCAAGTTTCTGAAACTGCTTGTTGTATTCGTACACTGACATGTTGCCTTGCTTGAGATTGCGGAACTCCTCACGCTTGCTCTCAACAACACTGGTAGGAATGTGGTGAGCTTTAAAGTCCCGATAGAAGCCAGTCCAAGTAATCGCTCGACCACCTCTGGAATCCTTGTATTGCTGGAACCAATCAGCTGCTTGATCCTTGAGCTGAAAAGAAGCGAACTTAACATAGTCCTCAGGCCTGACATTGCTGCATTTAAAATGCTTGTTGATATCCACGAGCCAATCATCGGCGTCTGTGGCCTCAACACAGTAGCTGAAAGACTTCGGCTGATTTGCAAGGAATTGGTTGAGGGTAGGAAATAGAGGCTGATGATTGAACTGCCCTTGACCTTGATTCCCTTGGTTGCCTTGGCCTTGGTTGCGCTCTTGCATGAGCTGAATCATCATCTGGGCATTGGCGTTTGTGGCTGCCATCAAAGCTTGCCATGCCTCCGGAGGCGGAGGTGGAGGTGGAGGGTTCGCCTGATTCCCATCATTGCGATCCGGATTCTGACGTGTTGGCGGAGCCATCCTGAAGAGGGTGACATCCGTTAGCATCTTGATAGACAGATAGACAAGTTGAATCAACGGATAGAAATTGCAACATATAGTCTTCACAATAAACATTCGAACAAGGATGAACGAATGAATTCCAAAGCAAACATCACACATCCATTAAGGTGAGAAGCCACTTGATAAGAGATTGAAGAATGAAATAAACAAGGTACAACTGGAACAAATAAGTGGTAAGGATTACCCAATCGCAAACCAAATATTTGCGGGAAGAAGTGCTAGAGCTACTTGAATCCCACCTATAAACTCCCGAAACTTTCCGGTTATGCAATCAGGTGTTGGGGATACAGGGGAAGCAATATATCTCACCCAAACTAACAATCCCTACATCCAGCTGTATCCATCCATTAACACATAACCAAGAAACCTTCGGAAATCATGTACCTCAACCTTCGAAAAGGATCCGCTATTCGAGTTATGGCAATACTCCCAAACTCCCCAGTACTGGGTGATGTCGAGGTTATCTCACCAACAACTGCATAAAAGAGATTTTCGATGTCGGCAAAACTCAGGTATTCCAGAACTGCAACGATAAAATTGTGACGACAACACCTCGGAGCTCAACTCCCCGGGACACTGCCACAACCCCTAAATGTCAGGAGGCACCAAAAACAATGTTCTCGTCACAAAACCATCGGAACGATTCCAAGATACCCGCGTGATCCTAAATTTTTTTTAGTGAAATTTGAGAAGAGGACAGTCAAAACATCTACGTCAGGAGACCTCACCAGAGCGATGAAGGGACTGAGGAGTAAAAAGAATCCTACTCTCCGATATATACAATCCTAAGACTCAAAACATTTTTGTTCTAGACTCAACATCACCAGCAAACAATCAAGCAGGGGGCTCCTAAGTCGGGGATGGCTCTGATTACCAACTTGTAACACCCACGATGCGGCTATATCTCCCACGTGTCGAAGCACGACTTAGAGGCATAACCGCATGGTGGTTTTGTCGCAAGAAGGGTCATCTTCACACAATACCATGTAATGAACAAGAATGGGATATCGAGAGTTGGCTTACAATTGCCACTTCACACAATACATAATTAAGGTCATACATCATTCAAATACACTCATAGACCAGCTACGGTCAAATTCAAATGAAAAGAAGACAACTCCAAATGCTAGATCCCCGATCGTCCCGACTAGGCACCTCTACTGATCATCTGGAAACGATACATAGTAACGACCAAGGGCCTCATCAAACTCCCACTTCAGCTCAGTTGCGCCATCTGCGCTGGTATCCTCGGCACCTGCATCTGTTTTGGTAGAATCTGTGAGCCACGGGGACTCAGCAATCTCACACCCGCGAGATCAAGACTATTTAAGCTCATAGGTAGGAAAAGGGGTAATATGGTGGAGCTGCAGCAAGCACTAAGCATATATGGTGGCTAACATACGCAAGTGAGAGCGAGAAGAGAAGCAACGCAACGGTCGAGAAGCTAGAAGCGATCAAGAAGTGATCCTGAAACTACTTACGTCAAGCATAACTCAAACCGTGTTCACTTCCCGGACTCCGCCGAGAAGAGACCATCACGGCTACACACACGGTTGATGTATTTTAATGAAGTCAAGTGTCAAGTTATCTACAACCGGACATTAACAAATTCCCATCTGCCTCATAACCGCGGGCACGGCTTTCGAAAGATAATATACCCTGCAGGGGTGTCCCAACTTAGCCCATCACAAGCTCTCACGGTCAACGAAGGATATACCTTCTCCCGGGAAGACCCGATCAGCCTCAGAATCCCGGTTCGCAAGACATTTCGACAATGGTAAAACAAGACCAGCAAGACCACCCGACTGTGCCGACAAATCTCGATAGGAGCTGCACATATCTCGTTCTTAGGGCACACCGGATGAGACAGGCTACGAGTAAAACCATACTTCGAGTTTCCCCGAGGTGGCCCCGCAGGCGGCTCAGTTCGGGCCAACACTCGAAGGAGCACTGGTCCGGGGGGGGGTTAAAATAAAGATGACCCTTGGGCTCGCGAAAACCTAAGGGAAAAGGGCTTAGGTGGCAAATGGTAAAACCAAGTTTGGGCCTTGCTGGAGGAGTTTTATTCAAAGCAAACTGTCAAGGGGGTCCCATAAATCACCCAACCGTGTAAGGAACGCAAAATCAAGGAACATAACACCGGTATGACGGAAACTAGGGCGGCAAGTGTGGAACAAGTCACCAGGCATAAGGCCGAGCCTTCCACCCTTTACCAAGTATATAGGGTGCATTAATTAAATAGGAGATAATGTGATATCCCAAAATATCCGTGTTCCAACTAGGAACAAACTTCATCTTCACCTGCAACTAGCAACGCTATAAGAGGGGCTGAGCAAAAGCGGTGACATAGCCAAACAACGGTTTGCTAGGACAGGATGGTTAGGGGTTTGGCATGGCAATAGGGAGGCATGGTAAACAGTGGCAGGTAGAGCTAACATAATGATAGAGCGAGTACTAGCAAGCAAAGATAGAAGTGATATCGAAGGTATGGTCATCTTGCCTGCGAGGTTCTCAGAGTTGTCGAAGGCTTGATCCTCGTTAGCGTACTCAACAGGTTCCTCGTGCACGTACTCGTTTCCCGGCTCTACCCAAGGCAAGAACATAAGCAAAGGAACCACAATAAATCACGGTGCAATGCACAAGCAACATGATGCAATACATGTCATGATATGCGAGATGTGATATGCAATGCATATGCGTGCTTCGGGAGGAAAAAGGATGAACAAAGCATCAACTTGGCAAACCAAGTATGCCACTGGAAAGATGAGATGATTTCCGTTGAAATCGATATAAGGATCACCGGGAACGGATGCACGGTTTGCAAATGGCAAGCAAGACAAGAATGGCACAAAGCTGCGATTAACAGCACAATGCTACTTAGCATGCAACAAGAAACTATGCTACAGCACCCCAACATAAAAACAAAGCATATGGTAGTGATCTACAGGAGATGCTTAACAAAAGAGGAACACTGAGCTACGGCTAAATCACATCATAACAGGTTCAAACAAGCATGGTGAAAGTGCAAAAAATATCAGGTTGGACATGGCATAAACAGCATCACGAAGCAATGTTCAGAGCAGGTTATCAACAAGCTACAGGAACTTATAATAGCAAAGCAAGACATGGCATGAATCTACTCAAAGCATAGATCAAAAGTCCCTTACTGACCATAAGCCAAAAAGGACCAGAGAATATGATGGTACCCATGTAAACATAGCAAGTTTCGTTAACAGATTCAACAAACAGAGCATGGCATTGACAGAATTACGAAGGCACCTTCGCAAGCTCGATGCACTCACTACAGAGCATTTCATGATAAACTAAGCATACATACATCAAGAAGACATGGCATAGAAGCTATACATTGCAAGAACAACATCATAGCATACACGGATCAACTACAACAACCTTGGCAAAATTGAATAACATGTAAACAATCTGCCAGGAAACATTTTGAAGCAAAAGTAGAGCACGAAAATGACATGCTAGACTACTCCATAATTGCAACCAGGACAATGGATAGATAGATCATAACCATATGTTCAAAACACCCTTACTGAAGTGACTCAAAATATGCATGGATCTCTCTGTAGCAACATGTTTACATGGCATGAAAATAACAGCAGAACAGGGACTAAAATCAGCAATATCACGAAGCCTAGTTTGCATGCTTGTGCTAGTCACCACATTGATCACAAAAATACATGGAAAGTACCTCTGCAAAGAAGACATGGCATAGTTCAACTCACATGTAGGGCTCAAGTACATAAGATGCACACATCAATCATGGCAAAAATGACAAAAGTGCATGTTCTGATAAGAATCTGGAACTAATATTATGAAGCACACTTCCAACAGCATTTCGGGCATCAAGATGAGCTCAAATGAAAATGTTGCAATGAGAGGAAATGATGTACTCTTCGAGGCGAACAATTCGGTATGCTACACGCCCAAAACGGAGCCACGGGTGCAAAGTGGTGGTGCGATGAACATGCAACAAAATTAATGACAGAAAAGACTTGGGGGATATCGGGGGGAGAAGAAAGTCAACCTAATCAGATCTGGAGATCGCCGGAGAAGTGGCCGGAGAGGACGGAGACAGCGGCCGGAGCTCGGGGAGGGCCGGAGGAGGAGCTCGGGGCAGCTGCCGTAGCGAGGTCGGCCGGATCCAGGCGCGGCGGAGGCGGCGCGGGCGACCGGAGGCGAGGTCCGGCGAAGGCGAGGCGTGACGG
>NC_057795.1:416152950-416170113 GCF_018294505.1 Triticum aestivum | reverse complement strand
GGGCCTCCCGCGGGCCTGGCAGGCCGGCGCCGCGGGGGTGGCGGAGCGGCCACGTGACGACTCCCGATTCGCCGGGCGGCGGCGGGCGGACGAGTCCAGCTCCGTCCGGACGTGTCCGGCTGCGGGGAGAGGAGCGGGGCTAGGGTTAGGGTAGGAAATGATCCGGGATTTCGGGGGAGGGGGTGTTTTTATAGGTAGAAGGAGCTAGGAAGCTCCAAATGAGGTGCGGTTTTCGCCCACACGATCGTGATCCGACGACGGAGAGCATGGAAGAGACTTAGATGGGTTATTGGGCTGTTTTGAAGGGGTGTTGGGCTGAAACTCAAAAGATGCATTTGCGGTTATGCGGTTAACGGTTGGAGTACCAAACGAGCTCCAAATGACCCGAAACTTGACAGGCGGTCTACCGGTGTTATACCAGGGCCACTTGGCAAGGCTCGGTCCATTCCGAGAACGTTTAACACCCGCACACGAAAAGAGACAAGAGGGGTGCGCCGGTGCATGTGGGAGTGTCGGATTGCGAAACGGACAACGGGGAAAATGCTCGGATGCATGAGACAAACACGTATGCAAATGAGATGCACATGATGACATGATATAATATGCATGACATGAATAGAATGCAAAACAAAAGACAAAACCCAACCCCGGAGGGAATAACATATCTCATAGCCGAAAATGGCAAGAGTTGCAGTTACAAAGATGGAAAGTTACATCCGGGGTGTTACATCCTTCTTGCTACGTCTTGAGCTTACATTGGTTTTCCTTGAAGAGGAAAGGGTGATGCAGCAATAGTAGCGTAAGTATTTCCCTCAGTTTTGAAGAACCAAGGTATCAATCAAGTAGGAGGCTCCTCAAAAGTCACACGCACCTACGCAAACAAACAAAGAACTCGCAACCAACGCAATAAATGGGTTGCCAATCCCTTCACGGCCACTTGCGAAAGTGAGATCTGGTAGAGATAGTATGATAAGATAAATATATTTTTGGTATTTTATAATATAGACTGGAAAAGTAAAGATGCAAATAAAAGTAGATTGAAAGCTTATACGATAAAAGATAGACCCGGGGGCCATAGGTTTCACTAGTGGCTTCTCTCAAGATAGCATAATTATTATGGTGGGTGAACAAATTACTGTCGAGCAATTGATAGAAAAGCGAATAATTATGAGATTATCTAGGCATGATCATGTATATAGGCATCACGTCCGCGACAAGTAGATCGACTCCTGCCTGCATCTACTACTATTACTCCACACATGACCGCTATCCAGCATGCATCTAGAGTATTAAGTTCATAAGAACAGAGTAACACATTAAGAAAGATGACCTGATGTAGAGGGATAAACTCATGCAATATGATATAAACCCCATCTTTCTATCCTCGATGGCAACAATACAATACGTGCCTTGCTGCCCCTGCTGTCACTGGGAAAGGACACCGCAAGATTGAACTCAAAGCTAAGCACTTCTCCCATGGCAAGAAAGATCAATCTAGTAGGCCAAACCAAACTGATAATTCGAAGAGACATGCAAAGATAACTCAATCATACATAAAAGAATTCAGAGGAGATTCAAATATTTCTCATAGATAAACTTGATCATAAACCCACAATTCATCGGATCTCGACAAACACACCGCAAAAAAGAGTTACATCGTAGATGTCCACAAGAGAGGGGAGACCATGGTATTGAGATCCAAAAAGAGAGAAGAAGCCATCAAGCTAATAACTATGGACCCGAAGGTCTGTGGTAAACTACTCACAACTCATCGGAAGGGCTATGGTGTTGATGTAGAAGCCCGCCGTGGTCGATTCCCCCTCCGGCGGAGCGCCTACGAAGGCTCCAAGATGGGATATCGCGGATACAGAAGGTTACGGTGGTGGAAATTGTTTTTCATTGGCTCCCTGGATGTTTTCAGGGTACGAGGGTATATATAGGAGGAAGAAGTACGTTGGTGTCCGCTTGAGGGGCCCAGGAGACAGGGGGCGCGCCCAGGAGGGGTGGGCGCGCCCTCGTATCTCCTGGCCACCTCGATCGCTTCTTGACTTGCACTCCAAGTCCTCTGGATCAAGTTCGTTCCAAAAATCACGCTCCCAAAGGTTTCATTCCATTTGGACTCCGTTTGATATTCCTTTTCTTCGAAATACTGAAATAGGCAAAAAAACAGCAATACACGCTGGGCCTCCGGTTAGTAGGTTAGTCCCAAAAACGATATAAATGTGTAAAATAAAGCCCATAAACATCCAAAAGGGGTAATATAATAACATGGAACAATCAAAAATTATAGATACGTTGGAGACGTATCAGTGCCTTGCTGCCCCTGCTGTCACTGGGAAAGGACACCGTAAGATTGAACCCAAAGCTAAGCACTTCTCCCATTGCAAGAAAGATCAATCTAGTAGGCCAAACCAAACCGATAATCGAAGAGACTTGCAAACATAACTCAATCATACATAAAAGAGTTTAGAGGAGATTCAAATATTTCTCATAGGTAAACTTGATCATAAACCCACAGTTCATCGGATCTCAACAAACACACCACAAAAAAGAGTTACATCGTAGATCTCCACAAGAGAGGGGGAGAACATGGTATTGAGATCCAAAAAGAGAGAAGAAGCCATCAAGCTAATAACTATGGACCCGAAGGTCTGTGGTAAACTACTCACAACTCATCAGAAGGGCTATGGTGCTGATGTAGAAGCCCTCCCTGGTCGATTCCCCCTCTGGCGGAGCGCCGACGAAGGCTCCAAGATGGGATATCGCGGATACAGAAGGTTACTGTGGTGGAAATTGTTTTTCGTTGGCTCCCTGGATGTTTTCGGGGTACGTGGGTATATTTAGAAGGAAGAAGTACGTCGGTGGCCGCCCGAGGGGCCCACGAGACAGGGGGCGCGCCCTCCACCCTCGTGGCCGCCTCAGCTGCTTCTTGGCTTGCACTCCAAGTCCTCTTGATCACATTCGTTCCAAAAATCACGCTCCCGAAGGTTTCATTCCGTTTGGACTCTGTTTGATATTCCTTTTCTTCGAAATACTGAAATAGGCGAAAAAAACAGCAATACGGGCTGGGCCTCCGGTTAGTAGGTTAGTCCCAAAAATGATATAAATGTGTAAAATAAAGCCCATAAATATCCAAAAGGGGTAATATAATAGCATGGAACAATAAAAAATTATAGACATGTTGGAGACGTATCAAGCATCCCCAAGCTTAATTCCTGCTCGTCCTCGAGTAGGTAAATGATAAAAATAGAATTTTTGATGTGGAATGCTACCTAGCATAATTCTCAATGTAATTTTCTTTATTGTGGCATGATTGATCAGATCCAAATGATTCAAGATAAAAGCTTATAAAACATAAAAATAATAATACTTTGAAGCATACTAACAAATAATAATGTCCTATCAAAATAACATAGCCAAAGAAAGCTTAACCCTACAAAATCATATAGTTAGGCCATGTTTCATTTCTATTACACAAAATACTCCCATCATGTACAACCCCGATGACAAGCCGAGCAATTGGTTCATACTTTTTAACGCGCTTCAGCTTTCTTCAACTCTTACGCAATACATGAGCGTAAGCCATGGACATAGCACTATGGTGGTGGTTGTAAAGACAAAAAGGGAGAAGATAGTCTCACATCAACTAGGCATATCAATGGGCTATGGAGATGCCCATTAATAGATATCAATGTGAGTGAGTAGGGATTGCCATGCAACAGATGCACTAGAGCTATAAATGCATGAAAGCTCAACAAATGAAACTAAGTGGGTGTGCATCCAACTTGCTTGCTCACGAAGACCTAGGGCATTTGAGGAAGCCCATCATTGGAATATACAAGCCAAGTTCTATAATGAAAAATTCCCACTAGTATATGAAAGTGACAACATAGGAGACCCTCTATTAAGAAGATCATGGTGCTATTTTGAAGCACAAGTGTGGAAAAGAGATAGTAACATTGTCCCTTCTCTCTTTTTCTCTCATTTTTTTCTTTTTTCTTTCTTTTTTTTTCTTTTTTTCCTTTTTTTTCTTTGGCCTTTCCCTTTTTTTCTTTTTGGCCTTTCTCTTTTTTTTTTGTAAAGTCCGAAGTCTCATCCCGACTTATGGGGGAATCATAGTCTTCATCATCCTTTCCTCACTGGGACAATGCTCTAATAATGAAGATCATCACACTTTTATTGATTTACAACTCAAAGCTAGAACAAGATATGACTCTATATGAATGCCTCCGGTGGTGTACTGGGATATGCAATGAATCAAGAGCAACTTGTATGAAAATTATGAAGGTGGCTTTGCCACAAATATGATGTCAACTACATGATCATGCAAAGAGCAATATGACAATGATGGAGCGTGTCATAATAACGGAACGATCGAAAGTTGCATGGCAATATATCTCGGAATGGCTATGGAAATGCCATAATAGGTAGGTATGGTGGCTGTTTTGAAGAAGGTAAATAATGGGTGCATGATACCGGCGAAAGTTGCGTTGTATAATAGAGGCTAGCTAAGTGGAAGGATGAGTGTCCGTATATCCATGGACTCACATTAGTCATAAAGAACTCATATACTTATTGCAAAAGTCTACTTAGCCCTCGAAGCAAAGTACTACTACGCATTCCCCTAGAGGGATATATTGGTCGGAAAATACCATCGCTCATCCCCGACTGCCACTCATAAGGAAGACAATCAAAAGAGCACCTCATGCAACAAATTTGTCACACAACTTTTACCATACGTGCATGCTACGGGACTTGCCAACTTCAACACAAGTATTTCTCAATTTAATAATTACCCACTAGCATGACTCTAACATTACCACCTTTATATCTCAAAACAATTATCAAGTATCAAATTGATCCTAGTGTTCAATGCACTTTCTATGATAGTTTTTATTATACCCAACTTGGATGCTCATCATTCTAGGACCAAATTCATAACCATAGCAAATACCATGCTGTTCTAAGAGACTCTAAAAATAATATAAGTGAAGCATGAGAGACTAGCAATTTCTACAAAATTAAGCCACCGCCGTTCTCTAAAAGATATGAGTGAAGCACTAGAGCAAAAACTATCTAGCTCAAAAGATATAAGTGAAGCACATAGAGTATTCTAATAAATTTCAATCAAGTAGGCTTCTCCCATAAGGTGTGTACAGAAAGGATGATTGTGGTAAACTAGAAAGCAAATATTAATATCATGCACGACGCTCCAAGCAAAACACATATCATGTGGCGAATAAAAATATAGCTCCAAGTAAAGTTACCAATGAACGAAGACGAAAGAGGGGATGCCTTCCCGGGGCATCCCCAAGCTTAGGCTTTTTCCTATTCTTGAATATCTTGCGGTGCCATGGGCCTCCCCAAGCTTAGGATTTTTCCACTCCTTATTCCATAGTCAATCAAATCTTTACCAAAACTTGAAAACTTCACAACACAAAACTCAACAGGAAATCTCATAAGCTCCGTTAGTGAAAGAAAGCAAAACCACCACATAAGGTACTGTAATGAACTCATTCTTTATTTATATTGGTGTTAAACCTACTGTATTCCGAGTTCTCTATGGCTCATACCACTTAATATTAGCCATAGATGCATCAGAATAAGCAAACAACACACGAAAAACAGAATCTATCAAAAAACAGAATAGTCTGTAGCAATCTGTAAATAACCCAAACTTCTGGAATTCTAAAAGTCCTACCAAAATATGAAGTCCTGGAGAATTTGTCTATTGATCAGCAGCAAAAAGAATCAACACAAAATCATGTTTCTGTGATTTAACAAAACTAATTTCGTGCGCGCAAATTTCTGTTTTTCTGCAGAATCAAATTAACTATCACTGTAGGTTATCCTATAGGTTCTACTTGGCACAAACACTAATTAAAACATAAAAATACATCTAAAGAGAAGGTAGATGCAAAATTTATTACTAAACAAAAACAAAAGCAAAAAACACAAATAAAATTGGGTTACCTCCCAACTAGCGCTATCGTTTAACGCCCCTAGCTGGGCATAAAAGCGAAGATAGATCTAAGTAGTGCCATCTTTGGGATTCGATTCATAAGTAGCTAGCATGATAGATTCATAAGGTAATTTAATTTTATTTCTTGGAAAGTGCTCCATGCCTTTCCTTCATGGAAATTGGATTCTAATATTCCCTTCCTTCATATCAATAATCGCGCCAATCGTTCTAAGCAAAGGTCTACCAAGTATAATAGGGCAAGAAAGATTGCAATCTATATCAAGAACGATAAAATCTACGGGCACCAAATTTCTATTTGCAATAATTAGAACATCATTGATCCTTCCAATTGGCTTTTTAATAGTGGAATCCGCAAGGTGCAAATTTAAAGAGCAATCATCAAGATCATGGAAACCTAGAATATCACATAAAGTTTTCGAAATCGTGGAAACACTAGCACCCAAATCACACAAAGAAAAACACTCATGATCTTAATTTTAATCTTTATAGTAGGTTCCCACTCATCATTGGGTTTTCTAGGTATAGAAACTTCCAAATTAAGTTTTTCATCATAACATTGCATCAAGGCATCAACGATATGTTTGGTAAAAGCTTTATTTTGACTATCAGTATGAGGAGAATTAACAACTGATTGCAACAAGGAAATACAACCTTCTAAAGAACAATTATCATAATCCAATTCCTTGAAATCCGAGATAGTGGGTTCAATGCTATTTAAAGTCATGACCTCTCCAATCCCACTTTTACCAAATTTAGCATCAAGATCTAAGAACTCCGAATTATTGGGACGCCTTCTAACTAAAGTTGACTCATCTCCAGTCCCTTTATCATTAATATTCATATTGCAAAACAAAGATCTAATAGGGGACACATAAATAACTTTAAGACCTTCATCATTATTTTCACGGAAACTAGAAGATCACGCTTTTATAAAGCAATCTTTCTTAGCACGTAATCTAGCGGTTCTTTCTTTGCACTCGTCAATGGACACTCTCATTGCTTTGAGAGACTCATTGATATCATGCTTAGGAGGAGTAGATCTAAGTTTAAGAGAATCAACATCAAGCGAAAGTCTATCAATGTTCCTAGCCAAATCATCAACTTTGAGCAATTTTTCTTCAATCAAAGCATTAAAATTCTTTTGAGACATCATAAATTCTTTCACACTATTCTCAAAATCAGAGGGCATCTTATTAAAATTACCAGAAGAATTATTGTAGGAATTTCCATAATTATTAGAGGAATTACTAGGGAACGGTCTAGGATTAAAGTTTCCTCTATAAGCATTGTTTCCAAAACTATTCCTACCAACAAAATTCACATCCATAGATTCATTATTATTCTCAATCAAAGTAGACAAAGGCATATCATTGGGATCAAGAGGAGTATTTTTAGAAGAAAACAACTTCATAAGTTCATCCATCGTTCCACTCAAAACATTAATTTCTTCTATAGCATGCACTTTTTTACTAGAAGATCTTTCGGTGTGCCATTGATAATAATTAGCCATAATATTATCAAGAAGTTTTATAGCATCTCCGAAAGTGATTTCCATAAACGTGCCTCCCGCGGCCGAATCTAAAAGATTTCTAGAAGAAAAGTTTAATCCGGCATAAAAATTTTGTATGATCATCCATAAATTCAAACCATGAGTAGGGCAATTGCGAATCATCAATTTCATTCTTTCCCAAGATTGGGCAACATGCTCATGATCAAGTTTTTTAAAATTCATAATATCGTTCCTAAGAGTGATAATCTTAGCGGGAGGAAAATACTTAGAGATAAAAGCATCTTTGCACTTGTTCCAAGAATCAATACTATTCTTAGGCAAAGACGAAAACCAAACTTTAGCACGATCTCTAAGTGAAAACGGAAATAACTTAAATTTAACAATATCATTCTCCGTATATTTCTTCTTTTGCATATCACACAAATCAACAAAGTGGTTTAGATGAGTAGGGGCATCTTCACTAGGAAGGCCGACAAATTGATCTTTCATAACAAGATTCAGCAAAGCAGTATTGATTTCACAAGACTCAACATCATTAAGAGGAGCAATCGGAGTACTAAGGAAATCATTATTATTGGTATTGGAGAAATCACACAATTTGGTATTATCTTGCGCCATGGCAACAAGTAATCCAACACACAAGCAAATAGAAAAAGGCAAGCGAAAAAAAGAGAGGAGAAGATTGGGAAAGAGAGGGCGAATAAAACGGCAAGGGTGAAGTGGGGGAGAGGAAAACAAGAGGCAAATGGAAAATAATGTAAATGCGAGGGAGATGAGTTTGTGATGGGTACTTGGTATGTCTTGACTTGAGTGAAGACCTCCCCGGCAACGGCGCCAGAAATCCTTCTTGCTACGTCTTGAGCTTGCGTTGGTTTTCCTTGAAGAGAAAGGGTGATGCAGCAATAGTAGCGTAAGTATTTCCCTCAGTTTTTGAGAACCAAGGTATTAATCCAGTAGGAGGCTCCTCAAAAGTCCCACGCACCTACACAAACAAACAAAGAACTCGCAAGCAACGCAATAAAGGGGTTGTCAATCCCTTCACAGCCACTTGCGAAAGTGAGATCTTATAGAGATAGTATGATAAGATAAATATATTTTTGGTATTTTATAATATAGATTGGAAAAGTAAAGATGCAAATAAAAGTAGATTGAAAGCTTATATGATAAAAGATAGGCTCGAGGGCCATAGGTTTCACTAGTGGCTTCTCTCAAGATAGCATAAGTATTACGGTGGGTGAACAAATTACTGTCGAGCAATTGATAGAAAAGAGAATAATTATGAGATTATCTAGGCATGATCATGTATATAGGCATCACGTCCGCGACAAGTAGATCGACTCCTGCCTCCATCTACTACTATTACTCCACACATCGACCGCTATCCAGCATGCATCTAGAGTATTAAGTTCATAAGAACAGAGTAACACATTAAGAAAGATGACATGATGTAGAGGGATAAACTCATGCAATATGATATAAACCGCATCTTTTTATCCTCGATGGCAACAATACAATACGTGCCTTGCTGCCCCTGCTGTCACTGGGAAAGGACACCGCAAGATTGAACCAAAAGCTAAGCACTTCTGCCATTGCAAGAAAGATCAATCTAGTAGGCCGAACCAAACTGATAATTCGAAGATACTTGCAAAGATAACTCAATCATACATAAAAGAATTCAGAGGAGATTCAAATATTTCTCATAGATAAACTTGATCATAAACCCACAATTCATCGGATCTCGACAAACACACCGCAAAAAGAGTTACATCAAATAGATCTCCACAAGAGAGGTGGAGAACATGGTATTGAGATCCAAAAAGAGAGAAGAAGCCATCTAGCTAATAACTATGGACCCGAAGGTCCGTGGTAAACTACTCACAACTCAGCGGAGGGCCTATGGTGTTGATGTAGAAGCCCTCCATGGTCGATTCCCCCTCCGGCGGAGCGCCGGCGAATGCTCCAAGATGGGATCTCATGGATACAGAAGGTTATGATGGTGGAAATTGTTTTTCGTTGGCTCCCTAGATGTTTTCGGGGTACATGGGTATATATAGGAGGAAGAAGTACGTCGATGGCCGCCCGAGGGGCCCACAAGACAGGGGGGCGCGCCCTGTAGGGGTGGGCGTGCCCTCCACCCTCGTGGCCGCCTCTTCTGCTTCTTGGCTTGCACTCCAAGTCCTCTGGATCACGTTCGTTCCAAAAATCACGCTCCCGAGGGTTTCATTCCGTTTGAATTCCGTTTGATATTCCGTTTCTTCGAAATACTAAAATAGGCAAAAAAACAGCAATACAGGATGGGCCTCCGGTTAGTAGGTTAGTCCCAAAAATGATATACATGTGTAAAATAAAGCCCATAAACATCCAAAACAGGTAATATAATAGCATGGAACAATCAAAAATATAGATACGTTGGAGACGTATCACTATACTACACCGGCACGGAGGGGGACGCAGCTTCATTGACTTACTGCACCTGCCTTTGGGTGTATGACACATGGGCCCAATGCGTTTCTGGCCCACCTGTCATACATCCAAAGGCAGGTGCAGTAGGAGGGCCGAGGAGTAGATGGCCAACACGCATGTGAATTCAACGCAGTCTGCACTTCTCATATAAAGGCTCCCTGCTAGTCCAATCTAGTACAAAATCCTACGCACCTACGCACGCTAACCAAGGGCAAGAGTGATCACTCCAATCGCAAGATCAGTTGACTAGAAGCTAGACCCATGGAGGCGATGAGCGCGAGCATCAGCCGGGCAGGGCAACCCTGGACGGCATTGTTGAGAAGCACATTGAGTTCGCCGCCAACGCCGCTGCTCCTCACACGTTGGTTGGTGACCCGGTGCACTAGGGCACGAGGATGTCATTGATGGATCCATATGTATCTTTATCTTTCCGTCAAATCCATGTAGTTGTATATGGAGTAATTATCTTACCTTTTGTATCAACTTCATAATTTTCATACGTACTCCATGCATGAACCGTGCCAGAACCAAACTTTTCATTACTATAGGAAAATCGTTATTTCTATCTATCAGTCGCGCCATGGAGCAAAACCAAAATTTACAAGTTACAAGTTCAAAAGGAAAATCCTACCGTGTTCGTGTCGCACCCCCACACGGTTGGTCCGGCACGCCGCTCAAGGGGGAATGTGTGCTGTGTATCATTTTCACTTACAAGTGGGACCGCGGTTGAGCAAACTGACTATCGGCTAACCCCCACCTCGCCCACCGTGCGATGGCTAAGAAAACAGGAGGGAGAAGAGATGGTTGCAGCATGGACTCCATGAAAATTGGTGTTGGATGGGACTCGTGTGGGTGGCGTGTGCCGTACTACTAGACGTGAATGCTATATCGAGCCTATATCGAGGTGCTGGTTATGTAGAGCAAATTTCCTGGAGTCCGTGCTCAGCCCTCCTCTATCTCTCTTCTCATCCAGCCAGCAGACGCGCGGAGACCATCGTCTATTTGCTCATATGCGGTCCCACATGTCAGTGAAAATGCAACAGGACCCACTAAACCTGCACATCTTTCACCTCGACGTGCTAGTGATGAGAAACAAATCCAATAAAGATCTTTGGTGGCCGCTTTTGGAGTTACTCAAGAGTAGTAAGATTATGTTTACAATTTAACCCAAGATGCACATCATGTGGCTTCAACTACCACTCCATTTTCTTGCATGACACGACCTGGATGCTAGATGTCCCATGTGTCGGCAAAAGGAGGAAGAACTCTACCAAATCTTCGGTTGTGCTCTCGGATTAGACTAGTTGTGCTAACTTAAAATTTTATTGTGTAGAATGGATGCAAGTTTTGGTATTGGGAAGAAGAGTACATTGATATATTGATACAGAGCAATTTAGTAGATGCTCTAGCACTTTTATCTAGCATAGAGGATAGAGATGAGACTAGTGCACTTGTTGATAGAATAGAGGCTAGACATGAGACTAGATGCGAGGAAGCAACGTCTACTTCTTTACACTCGAAGAAGAAAGAAGCACGCAAGATCGAGCCTCCGCAGATCAACAATGAATGCATCGAGAAGGCACTAATCCAACTTACAGGAGCAGTTATGGAAGTTGGATATCTTCTAAAATGTATTCTTGTGGTTCTTGTTTTCTTTGGCCATGCTTTTCTAGTCAAATTTTGGTGATGTATTTCCATGTACCAAAAATTAATGATGAAAAAAAGATATGTGTTTACAAAGAAAAATGTATGCGGCCGGGATGCGGCCGCGCATTGGGCGCACGACCACCGCATCCGAGAAATGGCCCGCACACGACCCCATTGCCCTACCCAAACGGACAGAATCCAAGCAAAACGGAGGTCCATTTGGGTTCGTGCGTTGGAGTTGGCCTTACAAGTGGGACCGTAGTTGAGGAAACCGACTATCGGCAAACCCCCACCTCGCCCATCGCGCGATGGCTAAGTTGAAACGACAAGGTTGAAGAGATAGTAGTAGCACTAACTCCAAGAAATATGGTGTCTGATGGAAGTCGTGGTGGCGTGTGTCGTACTCCTGGACGTCAATGCTTGTTCTGGCCCATGCCAACCTACTATATAGTATCGAGGATTCGAGGTGCTATTTACGTACAGTGAACACATTAACATATGGCCCACCTCACACTGTGGCCAAATTTCCTAGAGTCTGTGCTAGGTTAAAAAGTGTTCTTTGTGAGGGTGGGTGGCTGGTCTCAAGTTTAAAACTTGTTGTATTATGTATACATAGACATAGAGATAGTGCAGTAGTTTTGAAAGTTTCAACCCAAACATCAGAATGCAATTTCTACTGGACTCATCCGAGGACCTAGGATGATGGGATTAACAGCTACAGTAAAACACCCGCCCGACGCGTGAAGCATGTGAAGCTAGTACAAATAGTGTACTATTGTTAATTGGACTCATCCGATAACTTGTTGCAATGCACGTACAATTATGTATTCGGAAAATATATTTTTGCCTCGTCGCAGCACCCACTCAAAGAAGCGACTCGAAAGCCATTCATAAATTTAGTAAGTTTATCACAAGCATATCATTTTATTACATACAACAGGTCATCAACCACAACGACAACGAGGATACATTATAAATACTAAAGTTTTCATCATACAACAAATAACAAGCGATGAAATGAACTTCAGCTCAACCACTCGTCGGCGTTGGAAACTCTTGCTTTGACCAGAAGTGATTATCTGGGAATGGCCAGCTACTATGAATCTCGAGACCAATGCAGGACTGATCATCCAGGATGAAGCGGAGTACTATATCAAGACTAGGGTAGGGAACCACCGAAATGTCTGAGGTATAGATACCGTTGCTTCTCATAAATGGTAGTAACATTGTGTCAACAGCAACTAGATTGCCTTTCACCATCATTGGATATTTTTGTCCAAGGAAGAGCGGGTTTTCTCCAAGACTATCAATACTGTACCAAGGAGAAGGTGTTGGCGCTAGCACACTAGTATCCATCCCGATTACCCTACAACAAGTGTTGGAATAGGTCCGGAGAGTGCGACCATGGGAGACAACACGCGCTCCCTCAGTAGTAACAATCTCAGTGCACTGTATACAGGCAAGAAAAGGTGATCCATCGGAATTAGTTGCCAGGCGCCACTGAGTATATAAGTTCTGCTCGTCCTCATGCTCGTGATCATCACGATCGTCATCTCCCCCTTGGTTATTTTTTTCAAGTATAGGTGGTGGAATGTTCATAGGACCTTGGAAACACAAGAAGAAGGTTAATTAGTAAAGGGAAACTTGCTAACCCGCATGCATGTGGATGAAACAATTATAATTACGGTGGAAGACAAATGTACCAACACTACAACAATCCCATGCAAAAACAGTGCCACGAGTGGTGGCAGCAAACACAAGACCCTCGTATTGAATTGCATCACAGTACACATCCGTGTATAGAAACTGATTTTTGAGCAATATCCATCCAGTCGAACCACGAAGGACGGCAACAAGCTTGTCGAAGATAGAAACAACTCCATAGTTCCTATAATGCCAAGAGCGGTTGGGAACTCGACAAATTGCTATCTTCGATAGACAACAGTCAACATGATCGTATTTGACCGTGCGTAGAATACCGGTGTGGTCAACCTCTGGGTAGTCTGAGATTTTTGGAAGTGGAACCCGGTGACGAGTGTACACATTCACAAGTTCCCACTCGCAGTTGGACCCAATATAAACAACCCAATCTCCATTTGCGCCTACCCAATCCTTACCCGCAAGCAATGGCATCTTAACATCACACGTATCATTATCAAGCGGCATCAACTTGCACAAGGCGAGGCCTCCGTCGTCTGCATGCCGGCCAGCAGGGTCACGACAAAGAAGATAGGGGAGATCAAACCGCTCCAAGACCCTTGGATTCCTTGTAATGATGTTATTAGGTTAGTCAAGAATGGTCTTGAACGAACCTGCCATGATAGCCGAGGTGATGACGCACAGATCAGTGAGTTCCTCTACCACGTCATCTTTCATATTGGGGCAAGAATAATGGGGTAGTTTCCAGCCTGTTCCCTCCATGGAGAAGACGATCGAACAATGGCAGAAGGAAGGGTGAAGGCAAGTGGAGGAGGGAGGAAGTGCGTGCGACAACAGTTCCAAATCGAGAGGGAAAGGCGAAGACTCGGTGGACGGTTGCCACGATACAAGAAGAGGCGCCCCGGCCTACATGTCCGTTCGAAAATTGTACAAAAGGACTCGCCGTCGTCTCACTGACATGTTGGAACGGGACCACATGTCAACGAAACATGCTGTGTAATTTCTCGTGCAAAATGCGATCTGGCCGCGTTGGCCCGAGGTGCCGCATTACTTATCGACCTTTATTTTTTTAACATACAATCTGAGTGGATAGCTCCTATGGTCATCCCACATGAGCGGATATATAGGTGGGCTAGGTGTGTAGGCGGCAACAATCTGAGTGTTAAAAGAGTTGATCCAATGCTTGGTTTTGTTTGGATTTTCCAACTATGACCATTGGATAGAGTGAATCAATGGCTTACGTTCAATGTTATTCTCATACTATAGAATGGTATAGGAACGTGGAGAGATTTGGTTGATTTTATATCGTTGAATAATATAAAATATTATGAGTGGAGATGCTACATCGGGAGGTTTGTTGCTCCTTCTCGGTCGTCTGGAATCTATGTTCTTCCACTCTTTCGTTTAAGACCTGAGATTATTTCATCCTTTTGCCGACACGTGGGACATCTAGCATCAAGGTGGTTGTGTCATGCAAGCAAATGGAGATATGCAGTGCGTGAGTGAGTCGTGCACTTCGATGGCACCTAGTACTATGCAATATTTTTTCTCCTCAATGGTACGTGAATAGTGCATGTACTCAATGACATAGCACAGTATTGTAGCCATGGACATGGTCGGCCCTTTTTGAAGAGAGTACTAAATAACTTTGATGTGTCCCGTCAACTTGACGAGAAGCTTGCTTACTACACCTTCTCCCTCGCCAACGCGTGCGCGGTGGCTCACAGCACGAGGAGAAACTTTTGCTTACAAGCGGTGGACGTGCAACAATTCATTTGGTGTCAGATTGCCAGAAGTACTACTGTAGTACCATCATTATTGTTTGACTTCCATAAGAGGAGAAGAGCCAAGCACAAGGTCACCTACTAACCTAGTACAGTACTACTATAGCCAAAGCTGGTCCACCTTTTTAGAGCATGGTCAATTAATATAGGCGTCTCTTGCAGTGACACATCATTTAGAGAAAGTACTCTCTTCGTAGGAACAAAGGAAGTGAAACAAAAGTTGGAGTGGACGCTAGATTGCCAATTAAAACATGATTACATAGCAAAAAAATCCTATAGCATTCTATCCTATGAATCAAACTACCAATGTAGGAAAATTATGAGGGGGGGGGGGTCTCTCCAACAGTGTTCCTCGGCTCGCACCTAGCATCACGGTGGTCGAACTTGGAGTCATTCATCTGGTACATGTGGCATCTCATATTTGGACACAAGGTGACGCGACCTCTCACTTCGTCCGCCATTTGAAGTGGCGCGCCGGTGGAGGGCTAGCATACTCCAATATTAGGTTGGCTCTATGTGATGTGGCAACTTTATATACTAACCGGATGCTGGGTATACTACTACGGTACTCACACTCCAAGAAGTGACTTGAAAACCATTCATAAATTGAGTTTATGGCATGCATTTGCAAATGTACCATTCATTACATACAACAAGTCATCAACACAGAACGACAACGAGATACATGTTGGATTATAGATTATTTCCAATAAAACATTCTAGTAAGTACTGAAGTTTTCATCATACAACAAATAACAAGCAATGAAATGAACTTCAACTCAACCAATCCTCGGTGTTGGAAACACTTGCTTTGAACCATAGGTGCTCTAGGAAGGGCCAGCTATTGTCAATATCGATAGCAACGCAGGACTGATCATCCAGGCTGAAGCGGCATATATCAGGACCAGGGTAGGTAACCACCGCAGTGTCCGAGGTATAGATATAGTTGCTTCTCATAAATGGTAGTAACGTTGTGTCAACAGCAGCTGGATCGCCTTTCACCATCATTGGATAGTTTTGTCCAAGGAAGAGCGAGTTTTCTCCAAGACTATCAATATTGAACCAGGGAGAAGGTGTTGGCGCTAGCACACTAGTATCCACCCCGAATACTGTCACGACCGGTTTTCCAATAAAAATATTTATTGAGAAACCAATCTTTTGAGTCCAGTATGAGAGAAATCCTCCTCACTGGTAGACAATTTCTTGATACAATAAGCCAGTAGCATAAAATATATTACAGGGTTGAACTACGGTTGCTCAACCAAATTATTACAAGCACGCCAATAATTATACATAATGGCGGACATGACACAGTGGTATGGAGCCATACTACTGACTCGAGGATAGGGTGGTGGTGGAAAACACAGCGGGGAGAGAAATACAAGACTCTAAGTCTATCATCTCATCGAGCGTCGAGGTGAGGCTCGATGAAGTTATTTGGTAGCGGAAGCGGATATAAAACAGTGACCAAATCCAGGATCGCACGAGACTGACTGGGACTCCTCTAGGTGTCGGACTCACTATCAAACTCTTCATCCATGAGATCGCCTTCGTCAGCATCTGGCCAAATCAACAAGCCAGTGAGTACTTTGAAAGTACTCGCAAGACAGTTCGGACGTAAGATATAACAAATGCATGCATGGATGCGTCATGATTAATTCACCAATGTACAGTCAAAAATTAGCTTAACAAGGTAAGTAAAAGGGAAACGGCGGTAGTCCGCCTGAAATCCCAACAAAACGCAATTAAATACCGATCGGGTGTCTGAAGCGACGCCTCGAAAGGTGAACAAATAAATATAAGGAAATGATGCCACAGTCGAGCGTCTTAGCGACAACACATAAAGGGCTTTAAAAGAAATGCCACAGTCGGACGTCGGGGCGACATCACAGAAAGGGCTTTAAAAGAAATGCCACAGTCGGACGTCGGGGCGACATCACAGAAAGGGCTTTAAAAGAAATGCCACAGTCGGACGTCGGGGCGACATCACAGAAAGGGCTTTAAAAGAAATGCCACAGTCGGACGTCGGGGCGACATCACAGAAAGGGCTTTATTCACAAGTAAATATACTCATAATAAACATTTAATTCATAAGAATAAATGGGTTAGTCCATCCA
>NC_057795.1:416152625-416152940 GCF_018294505.1 Triticum aestivum | reverse complement strand
GGTAAGTAAAAGGGAAACGGCGGTAGTCCGCCTGAAATCCCAACAAGACGCAATTAAATACCGATCGGGTGTCTGAAGCGACGCCTCGAAAGGTGAACAAATAAATATAAGGAAATGATGCCACAGTCGAGCGTCTTAGCGACACCACATAAAGGGCTTTAAAAGAAATGCCACAGTCGGACGTCGGGGCGACATCACAGAAAGGGCTTTAAAAGAAATGCCACAGTCGGACGTCGGGGCGACATCACAGAAAGGGCTTTAAAAGAAATGCCACAGTCGGACGTCGAGGCGACATCACAGAAAAGGGATTTAAAA